>NC_092152.1:10683513-10962575 GCF_045791955.1 Oncorhynchus clarkii lewisi
CTCTCAGGACGAACTGTTGCCTCGAGCACTGGCAGCATGTAGGCAGCGTGTTGCTTTTGTTTTACAAGTTGAATACTTCAAGACTATAATGTGTGCAAGCACACACACACACACGCACGCACACACGCACGCACGCACGCACGCACACACGCACACACACACACACACACACACACACACACACACACACACACACACACACACACACACACACACACACACACACAGAGGGAAACACATACTGTAGAGTAAGCATAGGCAAGCATGCACACAATCTCTTTCTCTGTCTAATACCCTCTCTTTCTCTCTCTCTCAGTTCAATTCAAGGGCCTTTATTGGCATGGGAAACATGTGTTAACATTGCCAAAGCAGGTGAGGTAGATAATATACAAAAGTGAAATAAACAATAAAAATTAACAGTAAACATTACACATACAGAAATGTCAAAACAATAAAGACATTACAAATGTCATATTATATATATATATATATATATATATATATATATATATATATATATATATATATATATACAGTGTTGTAACAATGTACAAATGGTTAAAGTACACAAGGGAAAATAAATGAGCATAAATATGGGTTGTATTTACAATGGTGTTTGTTCTTCACTGGTTGCCCTTTTCTTGTGGCAACAGGTCACAAATCTTGCTGTTGTGATGGCACACTGTGGAATTTCACCCAGTAGATATGGGAGTTTATCAAAATTGGATTTGTTTTCGAATTCTTCGTGGATCTGTGTTATCTGAGGCAAATATGTCTCTCTAATATGGTCATACATTGGGCAGGAGGTTAGGAAGTGCAGCTCAGTTTCCACCTCATTTTGTGGGCAGTGAGCACATAGCCTGTCTTCTCTTGAGAGCCATGTCTGCCTACCCTCTCTCTCTGTAAAACTCACTCTCTCTCTGTAATACCCTCTCTTTCTGTCTCTCTAATACCCTCTCTCTCTCTCTCTCTCTCATACCCACTCTCTCTCTCTCTAATAACCCCTCTCTCTCTCTCATACCCACTCTCTCTCTCTCTCATACCCACTCTCTCTCTCTCTCTCTCTCATACCCTCTCTCTCTCTCTCTCTCTCTCTCTCTCATACCCTCTCTCTCTCTCTCTCTCTCTCATATCCTCTCTCTCTCTCTGTCTCTCATACCCACTCTCTCTCTCTCTCTCTCTCATACCCACTCTCTCTCTCTCTCTCATACCCACTCTCTCTCTCAATTCAATTCATTTCAATTCAATTCAAGGGGCTTTATTGGCAAGGGAAACATGTGTTAACATTGCCAAAGCAAGTGAGGTAGATAATACACAAAAGTGAAGTAAACAATACAAATTAACAGTAAACATTACACATACAGAAATTTCAAAACAATAAAGACATTACAAATGTCATATTATATATACTGTACATATATATATATATATATATATATATATATATATATATACAGTGTGTATATATATATACAGTATATATATATATATATATATATATATATATATATATATATATATATAGTGTTGTAACAATGTACAAATGGTTAAAGAACACAAGGGAAAATAAATAAGCATAAATATGGGTTGTATTTACAATGGTGTCTCTCTCTCTCTCATACCCACTCTCTCTCTCTCTCTCTCTCTCTCTCTAATACCATCTCTCTCTCTCTCATACCCTCTCTCTCTCTCTCTAATACCCTCTCTCTCTCTCATACCCACTCTCTCTATCTCTCATACCCACTCTCTCATACGCTCTCTCTCTCTCATACCCACTCTCTTTCTCTCATACCCACTCTCTCTCATACCCACTCTCTCTCTCTCTCTCATACCCACTCTCTCTCTCTCTCTCTCTCTCTCTCTCTCTCTCATACCCACTCTCTCTCTCTCATACCCACTCTCTCATACCCACTCTCTCTCTCATACCCACTCTCTCTCTCTCTCTCTCATAACCTCTCTCTCTCTCTCATACCCATTCTCTCTCTCTCATACCCTCTCTCTCTCTCATACCCTCTCTCTCTCTCTCGCTCTCATACCCACTCTCTCTCTCTCTCTCATACCCACTCTCTCTATCATACCCACTCTCTCATACCCACTCTCTCTCTCATACCCACTCTCTCTCTCTCTCATAACCTCTCTCTCTCTCATACCCTCTCTCTCTCTCTCTCATACCCACTCTCTCTCTCTCATTCCCTCTCTCTCTCTCATACCCACTCTCTCTCTCTCTCTCTCTCTCATACCCTCTCTCTCTCTCTCTCATACCCACTCTCTCTCTCTCTCATACCCTCTCTCTCTCTCATACCCCCTCTCTCTCTCTCTCTCTCTCTCATACGCTCTCTCTCTCTCATACGCGCTCTCTCTCTCTCATACCCTCTCTCTCTCTCTCTCTCTCTCTCTCATACCCTCTCTCTCTCTCATACCCACTCTCTCTCTCTCCCTCATACCCACTCTCTCTCATACCCTATCTCTCTCTCATACCCACTCTCTCTCTCTCTCTGTGTGGCAAATTGCATAATTTCTTCTGTGGTGGATCTGCGATTGCTCGTTTTGCTTCTCTGCACGACGGTAATTAAATCGATGCAACTCTTGTTCAATAAATGTATGTTTAGCAAGACTTCTAATTATTTCCGGCCACTCTAATTGAATAGATTACGTGCTCACGGGCCTGTTGCAGGGGACAGAGAACAAATGATTTTTCCATTCCCTGTCATCACCACAGCGTTGATATACTTAACCTTGACATAGTCAGTACCTATTAGTAGCTGGCCCGTGTTCTCGTCATATTCTGTCTCTTTCCATAACAACGCTTAGATTGACAAGAAACATAAAAACGTACGTTTTGTTCCTTCCTCGTATGCATAACGGATATTACAGTTTTAGCAGCCGTGTTTTGACCAACAGGGATGATATTCTCAGCTGGTTACTTTGGGGGTGGCTGGTAGAAATCTGTACAGCTCTCTGTAATATACCCGCAGTTCCAGATTGTACACGGCTACACAACAGCAGAATGATATTTGCAATCACTGCTCAGTGCTCAAACACAATGCTTTCTTCTCCGGGTGGGGTGAGGGAAGAAATATCACTGATCTATAGATGTAAAGAATTCTGCCCAAGGGCAAGCATCAGCCCTAAATTAAATTGGACTATCCCTCTGGCTAGTCCCTAACCTCTGTGTCTGGGGGTCAGAGCCATTATCTACAGGGTGCTTCATTCATTTGAGCCCAGTTGCTTCTTATAATTTTTGATACCATCATTTCTGTCATTTCTCCAATAAGAAAAGAGATACGTCTCTAACAGCACCCTATTCCCTATACAATGCACTGCTATTGACCAGAGCCCATATAGGACTTGTGGATGATGATCTAAAGAAGAAGAATACAGAATACAATAGGGACAGTCCTTCTGAATTGCGTTATCAAAAAAGGAGTATACAGAAAGTGGGAAAAACACTGACCTGTTTTTCTGTTATGCAGCAGCGCACGGATCTCCATTTTACACAAAGCACAGTCGAACCGTCTTGCAAAAAAAAAATGAAATAATGTTTGACCTCTTTTGAATTCAAGCTTAAGAAGTACAGAGGAAAGGGATAGTAAGAGATGAGGTTTTTCTCTTTTTTGTTCTCCCCACATCACATAGTCCCTTCTTTGATAGAAGCGGCCTGATTATACACTGATTAGACACTTTTAATATCCATCGCTGTGGGATACAGGGGGAAGGAGAGCCGCAGCACGGCGCTAACTGCTACGGCGTCTCGGGGTTTTTCATTAACTGCCCATAAAGGAGGCCCAGCATGGCGTTATTACAACTCTCTCAGATCCAGCTCCACACAGGAATCTGTTCAGACCCACCGTGTGTGTGTGTGTGTGTGTGTGTGTGTGTGTGTGTGTGTGTGTGTGTGTGTGTGTGTGTGTGTGTGTGTGTGTGTGTGTGTGTGTGTGTGTGTGTGTAGGAGAAAACAGCAGGGAGGTAGGGGGACAGAAATGGTAAACAGGAAAAATACCCAGTCTCATCAATAATCACGGATGTTCTCTGACAATGGGAAAGAAATAGTCATCAAATCAAATCCTCCTTCATTTGACTTCATTGTCAAACACTGGCTATGAGATTAAATTGCAAATTATGTTGTTTGATGGAATATTAAATGTTTTTAGTCCCCAAACTAATGGCGCCGTGGTGTAGGATGACTGTTGATGTGTGACCGTCTGGGTGATGTCTGTATTCAGAAGATGAGTTGTCATTTAGGGACAGTTGTTTGGGTAGCTTTTGTTGAGTTTTTTCTTTGACCGGTGTTTCCAGCATTATCCACTAGGTTTACTGCAGGTAGAAAATAGTAGGACATGTTCTTTAACTGACACAAGCTGTCTCCAATCAGTCAATCCATCAATGTCTGGTTGTGAATGAGTGTTTGATGCGGTATCAACCTAAGCCAGAGAAGGCGTAGCTCTGTGAATCTTAATCACACAAAGCCGATTATTTTGCAGGGAATACAATTTGGTATATCAGTGAATCTACACCTCACTTAGCTCAAGCTGATCCTCTCCAACGGACTAGGAAGTTGTAGCTAAAATGTCTTCAATTTGGGGCAGTTTAAGAGGAGAATCAATGAAACCAACCATGGAAGGATATTGTAGCTTTAACCCGTGTCCAGTGACTGTCAAGCCAACACCTTAACCATCGGGGGGTAGCCCCAACCGGGACTCAAACCCGAGTCCAGTGACTGTCAAGCCAACACCTTAACCATCGGGGGGTAGCCCCAACCGGGACTCAAACCCAGGTCCAGTGACTGTCAAGCCAACACCTTAACCATCGGGGGGTAGCCCCAACCAGGACTCAAACCCAGGTCCAGTGACTGTCAAGCCAACACTTTAACCATCGGGGGGTAGCCCCAACCGGGACTCAAACCCGTGTCCAGTGACTGTCAAGCCAACACCTTAACGCCAAGAGGTCCGAACCTCTTGATGAGCTCACTAGGTGCTGGTTTAAATCAAATCAAATGTATTTATATAGCACTTCTTACATCAGCTGATATCTCAAAGTGCTGTACAGAAACCCAGCCTAAAACCCCAAACAGCAAGCAATGCAGGTGTAGAAGCACGGTTTAAGGCTGTTACACTGCACTAACCCTTTCCCTGGCGTAATTTATTTACATTTTTAAACTTTACCTTTATTTAACTAGGCAAGTCAGTTAAGAACAAATTGTTATTTACAATGACAGCCTAGGAACAGTGGGTTAACTGCCTTGTTCAGGTGCAGAACGACAGATTTTTATCTTGTCAGCTCAGGGATTCGATCTAGCAACCTCTCAGTTACGGGTCCAACGTTCTAACCACTAGGCTACCTGCCACCCCTTTGAGGTGGTACCACCCTGCACATCTAGAAGGGAGTGGATTTCATACCATACTCCTTCTTTAAGGTGGTACCACCCTGCACATCTAGAAGGGAGTGGATTTCATACCATACTCCTTCTTTGAGGTGGTACCACCCTGCACATCTAGAAGGGAGTGGATTTCATATCGTACTCCTTCCTTGAGGTGGTACCACCCAGCACATCTAGAAGGGAGTGGATTTCATACCATACTCCTTCTTTGAGGTGGTACCACCCTGCACATCTAGAAGGGAGTGGATTTCATACCATACTCCTTCTTTGAGGTGGTACCACCCTGCACATCTAGAAGGGAGTGGATTTCATACCATACTCCTTCTTTGAGGTGGTACCACCCTGCACATCTAGAAGGGAGTGGATTTCATACCACACTCCTTCTTTGAGGTGGTACCACCCTGCACATCTAGAAGGGAGTGGATTTCATACCATACTCCTTCTTTGAGGTGGTACCACCCTGCACATCTAGAAGGGAGTGGATTTCATATCGTACTCCTTCCTTGAGGTGGTACCACCCAGCACATCTAGAAGGGAGTGGATTTCATACCATACTCCTTCTTTGAGGTGGTACCACCCTGCACATCTAGAAGGGAGTGGATTTCATACCATACTCCTTCTTTGAGGTGGTACCACCCTGCACATCTAGAAGGGAGTGGATGTCATACCATACTCCTTCTTTGAGGTGGTACCACCCTGCACATCTAGAAGGGAGTGGATTTCATACCATACTCCTTCTTTGAGGTGGTACCACCCTGCACATCTAGAAGGGAGTGGATTTCATACCATACTCCTTCTTTGAGGTGGTACCACCCTGCACATCTAGAAGGGAGTGGATTTCATACCATACTCCTTCTTTGAGGTGGTACCACCCTGCACATCTAGAAGGGAGTGGATTTCATACCATACTCCTTCTTTGAGGTGGTACCACCCTGCACATCTAGAAGGGAGTGGATTTCATACCATACTCCTTCTTTGAGGTGGTACCACCCTGCACATCTAGAAGGGAGTGGATTTCATACCATACTCCTTCTTTGAGGTGGTACCACCCTGCACATCTAGAAGGGAGTGGATTTCATATCGTACTCCTTCCTTGAGGTGGTACCACCCAGCACATCTAGAAGGGAGTGGATTTCATACCATACTCCTTCTTTGAGGTGGTACCACCCTGCACATCTAGAAGGGAGTGGATTTCATACCATACTCCTTCTTTGAGGTGGTACCACCCTGCACATCTAGAAGGGAGTGGATTTCATACCATACTCCTTCTTTGAGGTGGTACCACCCTGCACATCTAGAAGGGAGTGGATTTCATACCATACTCCTTCTTTGAGGTGGTACCACCCTGCACATCTAGAAGGGAGTGGATTTCATACCATACTCCTTCTTTGAGGTGGTACCACCCTGCACATCTAGAAGGGAGTGGATTTCATATCGGACTCCTTCCTTGAGGTGGTACCACCCTGCACATCTAGAAGGGAGTGGATTTCATACCATACTCCTTCTTTGAGGTGGTACCACCCTGCACATCTAGAAGGGAGTGGATTTCATACCATACTCCTTCTTTGAGGTGGTACCACCCTGCACATCTAGAAGGGAGTGGATGTCATATCGTACTCCTTCCTTGAGGTGGTACCACCCTGCACATCTAGAAGGGAGTGGATTTCATACCATACTCCTTCTTTGAGGTGGTACCACCCTGCACATCTAGAAGGGAGTGGATTTCATACCATACTCCTTCTTTGAGGTGGTACCACCCTGCACATCTAGAAGGGAGTGGATTTCATACCATACTCCTTCTTTGAGGTGGTACCACCCTGCACATCTAGAAGGGAGTGGATTTCATACCATACTCCTTCTTTGAGGTGGTATCACCCTGCACATCTAGAAGGGAGTGGATTTCATACCATACTCCTTCTTTGAGGTGGTACCACCCTGCACATCTAGAAGGGAGTGGATTTCATATCGTACTCCTTCTTTGAGGTGGTACCACCCTGCACATCTAGAAGGGAGTGGATTTCATACCATACTCCTTCTTGGGGTGTTACCACCCAGCACATCTAGAAGGGAGTGGATTTCATACCATACTCCTTCCTTGAGGTGGTACCACCCTGCACATCTAGAAGGGAGTGGATTTCATACCATACTCCTTCCTTGAGGTGGTACCACCCTGCACATCTAGAAGGGAGTGGATTTCATATCGTACTCCTTCTTTGAGGTGGTACCACCCTGCACATCTAGAAGGGAGTGGATTTCATACCATACTCCTTCTTTGAGGTGGTACCACCCTGCACATCTAGAAGGGAGTGGATTTCATATCGTACTCCTTCCTTGAGGTGTTACCACCCAGCACATCTAGAAGGGAGTGGATTTCATACCGTACTCCTCACTTGAGAAGACGTAAAGAAAACTTCTCAAGGTGCCTTTACATCGCGATTTCAACAGTAGAGTTGAACTGCTAGGGGGAAAGAGATTTACTACTAAAATACCAAAACACAGTGCAATCTGAAAGTATTCAGACCCCTTCACTTTTTACAGATCTTGTTATTTTACAGCCTTATTCTAAAATGGATTAAATTAAAATGCTTTCCTCAATCTTCAAACAATACGCAGATTTTTTTTAAATTTTAGCTCATTTTGTAAAGATTTAAAAGAATGAAAGAAATACCTTATCTACATAAGTATTCAGACCCTTTGCTATGAGAATCGAAATTGAGCTCAGGTGCATCCTATTTCCATTGATCATCCTTGAGATGTCTCTATAACTTGATTGGTGTCCACCTGTGGTAAATTCAACTGATTGGACATGATTTGGAAAGGCACACAGCTGTCTATATAAGATCCCACCGTTGACAGTGCACCTCTGAGCAAAAAAACAAGCCATGAGGTCGAAGGAATTGTCTGTAGAGCTCCGAGACAGGATTGTGTCGAAGCACAGATCTGGGTCCCCATTGAAGGCCCCAAGAACACAGTGGCCCTAAATGGAAGAAGTTTTGAACCACCAAAACTCCTCCTAGAGCTGGCCGCCCGGCCAAACTGAGCAATCAGGGGACAAGGGCCTTGTTCAGGGAGGTGACCAAGGTCACTCTGACAGAGCTCCAGAGTTCCTCTGTGGAGATGGGAGAACCTTCCAGAAGGACAACCATCTCTGCAGCACTCCACCAATCAGGCCTTTATGGCAGAGTGGCCAGGTGGAAGCCACTCATCAGTAAAAGGCACTTGACAGTCTGGACTTTTCCAAAAGGCACCTAAGATTATTTTGTCTAATGAAACCAAGATAGAACTTTTGTCCTGAATGCCAAGCATCACATCTGGAGGAAACCTGGCACCATCCCTACGGTGAAGCATGGTGGAGGCAGCATCATGCTGTGGGATATTTTTCAGCGACAGGGACTGGGAGACTAGTCCGGATCGAGGAAAAGATGAACGGAGTAAAGTACAGAGAGATCTTGATTAAAACCTGCTCCAGAGCGCTCAGGACCTCAGAGCCCGGACTTGAACCTGATTGAACGTCTCTGGAGAGACCTGAAAATAGCTGTGCAGTGACGCTCCCCACCCAACCTGACAGAGCTTGAGAGGATCTGCAGAGAAGAATGGGAGAAACTCCCCAGATACAGGTGTGCCAAGCTTGTAGCATCATACCCAAGAAGACTCGAGGCTGTAATCGCTGCCAAAGGTGTTATTACATAGTACTGAGTAAAGGGTCTGAAAATGTATGTAAATGTGATATTTCAACAAACAAAAAACATTTTTGCTTTGTCATTATGGGGTGCTGTGTGTAGATTTTTATACATTTAAGAATAAGGCTGTAGCGTAACAAAATATGGAAAAAGTGAAGGGGTCTGAATACTTTTCAGAATGCACTGTATATAACTTTTGCAAAGACCTGTCAAAATGAATGTCACTCTTGAAAAACTCACGTACAACCAGACATAGATAGATAGATAGATAGATAGATAGATAGATAGATAGATAGATAGATAGATAGATAGATAGATAGATAGATAGATAGATAGATAGATAGATAGATAGATAGATAGATAGATATAGATAGATAGATAGATAGATAGATAGATAGATTGATAGATTGACTGATTGGAGACAGCTTGTGTCAATTAAAGAACATTTCTTACTATTTTCTACCTGCAGCAAACCTAGTGGATAATGCTGGAAACACCGGTCAAAGAAAACTCCATATCAAACAATCAAAACAACTGGCCCTAGTCATACCGTAGAGGCTCCTCAGACAAGGAAGGGGAGGCCCATCCTCCTCAGTGAATTTAATACAAAATGTAATTGTATAACATTTAAAAAGTTATCATTTTTAGATAAAACTATACTAAATATAAACATATGTCACCAAATAACTGTAGAGTAGCTTCGGTCCTCCTCTGGGTACATTGACTTCAATACAAAACCTTGGAGGCTCATGGTTCTCACCCCCTTCCATAGACTTACACAGTAATTATGACAACTTCCAGAGGATGTCCTCCAGCCTATAAGAGTTATTGCAGCATGACTGACATGTTTTCCACCCAATCAAAGGATCAGAGAATTAATCTAGTACTAGCTAGCTAACACTGTAGTGTGTAAAATGTGGTGAGTAGTTGACTCAAAGAGAGAGAAAGTAGTTACAACAATAGTTGAACAGTTTTGAACTAATTAATTTCTTCCAAAATGAAGAAGAAGCAACAGAGAAATAGAGAGAGATTGTCATTTTTTTTCACTTTCAGTTTCACTTACTTAGCTAGCAAATGCAGCTATCTAGTTTAGTCTACTGAAACACCCTGCTCAAACAGAGGGATGCTATGTTAGCTAGCTGGCTATAACAAGGGGATGCTATGTTAGCTATCTGGCTATAACAAGGGGATGCTATGTTAGCTAGCTGGCTATAACAAGGGGATGCTATGTTAGCTAGCTGGCTATAACAAGGGGATGCTACGTTAGCTAGCTGGCTATAACAGAGGGGTGCTATGTTAGCTAGCTGGCTATGACTTTCCAACACAACCCTGTAATTCTTCCAAGTCAAGGTAAGTTTTTGGTATTACTAATTAATTGCCGTGGGGCCCGCCGATGTAACTGCTTACTCACTGTACACTAACATTACTGCATGATTGTAGCGGGTTTACTATTAGCTATGCTGAATATGACGTTACTTTAGCTAATATGGTGACAACGATGTAGGCTGTTTGTAGTGGTTTGGCTTGGAAAGGTTTTTTCGCCTGGTCACATACAGCTGATGTGTTGTACATTGAAGTCCACAAGCGTAGGGAAGAGAAGGAATACAACGTGGCTGTTATGAGAGTGAACTGTGCTTACGTGTGATCAGGGGTGTATTCATCCCACCGATTCTGTTGAAAAACGTTTCTTAAATGGAAACAAACAAAATAAAACGGGGATAAACATACCTGAATTTGTCCAATAGAAACTCTCGTTTGCAACTTTTGGACTATTGATTACGCCCTAGATCAGCTAGATGCAGGCAAGAGTGTGCAAGGTGGTATTTAATGTCACTGTCTGTCAACTCAAATTTGTCTCTCGACCTGTGTGTACATACGTTGTAAACTTTCATTCGTAGGCTAGGTTGTAGCAACCTCATAATAGTATTGGGAAAATTAGAGTATCATGTAGTAGCCTAAACCTATCGCTGTTACATTGAACTGGGTGAATGGAATATGAATGACAGTCATCCAATATGCTGTACTAGAAATAAGGCCATGCTCATAAAAAAAAATCGTACTCCCTCCTCTTAAACGGCACTGACCGCCACTGTGGTCATAATGCCTTTGAGCGTTTCTATCCATCTGCATCTGTAGCCAAACTTCATTTTATTGCACATTCGTATAAGACTCGTATCACAGTAAATGCTGTTCTGTCAAACAGGGTCTTTGTTAGTATGGTTCACTGTGGAGGTACACCTTTCACCAATTGACCAAGCTCAAAATGCCCCTGACTGACGCGCCTTCCTTTATATTATTCACCCACACAGCTTAAGACCTGGGTTCAAATACTATTTGAAATGATTTAAAATACTTTATATGTGCTTGATTGAGCTTGCATGGCTTAATTACCAATAGAATAGTCCCAAAAAGGAAACCCCGACCATGTAGCACTCCAGAGAAGCTGGAAAATGTTCAAAGTATTTGAAAAGTTTTCAAATAGTATTGGATCCAGTTCTGTGCATCTTAGATTTTGGCTTTGTGATGATATGCCTACTTCTGACTCTTGTCTCGACCTAGAAACCCCAACAAACCACACGACAAGCGTTCCTATCAAACTACAAACGGCCCCAAAACATTCTGCCTCTGTCATTGCACTTCAGTACCATTAGCCCCCCCCCCACCCCCCCCACCCCACCCCACCCCCAGTAAGGCTGCTATGTTAATGGATGCATTACAAGTAGCATCCTAGTGTCTGGTCAAAAGTAGTGCACTACACAGGGAATAGGGTGCCATAGGGCTCTGGTCTAAAGTAGTTCACTACACAGGGAATAGGGTGCCATAGGGCTCTGGTCTAAAGTAGTTCACTACACAGGGAATAGGGTGCCATAGGGCTCTGGTCTAAAGTAGTACACTACACAGGGAAAAGGGTGCCATAGGGCTCTGGTCTAAAGTAGTACACTACACAGGGAAAAGGGTGCCATTTGTGACACAACATACAGCTGTTAAAGGTGATTAATAAGAGAAGCAACTTGCTGGGAGAGAAATTAATTACACTTCTAGTTTTATGATGGTCCGGAATTGATCAATATGGGGGGAAATGGGGACGGCGTTGTGCGTGGAATAAATTGTAAGTGTTGACAGAGGGAGTAGCGTGCTCTGGCTGAGCTTCAGGACAACCTGGGACAAATGCTGCCAGCTCAGATGCACTATTTAGAGAGGACAGCTTAAACCCAGGCTTATTACTCCCACTGAACTGCTGCACACATACACACACACACACACACACTGACAGCAGCACAGAGCCTCAGACCTTCAGCGAATGTGTGTGTGTGTGTGTGTGTGTATGTGTATGTGTGTGTGTGTGTGTGTGTGTGTGTGTGTGTGTGTGTGTGTGTGTGTGTGTGTGTGTGTGTGTGTGTTTACAGGTTGGCCATTTAAAATTGATACTTCCTTAGCAGACTAGAGAATGCCGTTCTGAGGGAAGTTGGAGTATCTATTGTGAAAGCTTTCTGACTGTATGTTGTTGATACTCTCCTTAGTTCACATGCTGACTTTTCTAAACAGCTGTATCACAGCATGCATGCTGAGTCCGTGCTGGTGGTGTGTGTGTGTGTGATGAATCAATGCCCCGTAGTCTTACTTTAGCCACCAGGGATATGGCCAGTCGTTCTGTGGCCGACTTGAATGCTGCTGTGTGCTGCTTCTTGTACAGCTCCTCTGTCTTCTTCTCCACCTAGACACACACACACACACGCACACACACACACACACGCACACACACACACGCGCAGACACACACACACACACACACACACACACACACACACACACACACACACACACACACACACACACACACACACACACACACACACACACACACACACACACACACACACACACAGGAGATGAGAGTTTTTGCTGAGCTCTGTAATAATCCCCATGGTTCTACCACACTACAGATCAGATCATGGGCTTGTCTTTCTAGCAGTGCTGAGAGCAAGTCCTACCTTGTACTGGCCAGGCCCAGGGACCTCTTCAATGTTGTGGAACATGAGACTGCGTTGGGCTGTCGAACCGAAGCCTCCCTTCCTGGTACTCTCTAGGTAAGCCTTTTTTATGCTGTCCTGGGCCAGGCCATATTCAAACATATTATAGGCACCAGGACCTGAGGTGGGAGCAGAGCATTAACACAGGCGGGGGTGGGGACTGTGTTGATGTGTGTGTAAGAGAGAGGCAGTAAATGGATAAATGTGGGGGAATGACTGTTCGATTACCCAGCATCCTACCTTGATACATTAAATCTCTCCCTGTACACACACTAACACTACAATACATAAAAGCTCTACTTCACACGGACTGACGTTTCAGTCATCACTGAAACTACCTTCAGCCATCTATCTATGCTGGGCATTTATGCACTTGACAAATGGCAGTATTTCCAGATGATGTATCAGCCATAAAACATCTGCCCGGCCGTTAAGTACATAAACACACACTGGGTCAGCAATGTGAGTAACGGGGAGTGTTTGAGAGGTGTGGGGGAGACAGAGTGTGTTGTGGATATATATTATACACAAACACAGACACACCTGGAGTGGACTGTTTCCGGCTGTCAGGGAGGAACCGAACAGCAGTCAGACCAAAGGGATTTCTCTGCATTCCAGTGGTCTTCTTGAGGATCTCCAGAGCACAGCGCGGGTCATTGTACATACCTACAGGAGGAGCCAGTTCCTTCACAGGACTGAACCGCTGAGAGGGAGGGACAGACATACAGACATGTCATCCACTCACAATGCTGCTATCCTGGGTATCGGTATGTTTCAGCTCTTCATGTTTAGCATGAAAAGGAGTGGCAAGGAGTGGCATGATGGCACAAACAGACGGGTGCCCTGTCTACAATGCTCCCTGCATTATCTGCTATTTACTGTAGCTACACGCCTGACGACAGATCAGACTAGAAAGACGAGGAAAACAGACCAAGGGTCACGGTGAGGAAGTAACATTCTTATAGACATGAAGGTCCACTTGTTTAACAGACTTCATTTCTCTCTCACTCCTCAGCCTTGGGGGATGATTTGGCGTTGAAAACTGCAGGTGTGTAGACTGAGAAGCCCGGTCTCCCAACTAACGAAGGACACTCCCCCTTCCTCTAGCGAACACTTCTACATGGCTAGCTTAGATCAGTTGTTGAGGAGGCCTTCCTCTAGCGAACACTTCTACATGGCTAGCTTAGATCAGTTGTTGAGGAGGCCTTCCTCTAGCGAACACTTCTACATGGCTAGGTTAGATCAGTTGTTGAGGAGGCCTTCCTTCCACACCAAACACTGCCGATCCATTCGTACATTCACATTTATAGAAGATGATAGACGAAAAGAGGAGGTCGATTATAAAGAGTGCATGTGTATAAAAAAACAATAATAATGTTTTATTGTCACATACACCAGATAGGTGCAGTGAAATGTGTTGTTTTACAGAGTCAGCCATAGTACTAATGCTTATTATGGAGCTCTTACAGAGGGAGGGAGGGAGGGAGGGAGGGAGGGAGGGAGGGAGGGAGGGAGGGAGGGAGGGAGGGAGGGAGGGAGGGAGGGAGGGAGGGAGGGAGGGAGGGAGGGAGGGAGGGAGGGAGGGAGGGTTCAGTCAGGACACAAGCAAGGCTGCATATGCCAGATTGTATAAAGTGCTACATTAACTCATGTGGGGAAACTGAGGCTGAGGTCTACAGTACTAATACAGGGCTCCTGAGGTGAGGTGAGGTGAGGAGAGGAGAGGAGAGGAGAGGAGAGGAGAGGAGAGGAGAGGAGAGGAGAGGAGAGGAGAGGAGAGGAGAGGAGAGGAGAGATGAGAGGGTGGGCTCCAGCTGCTCCTCTCATTCCCCTTCCTTCTTCTGGATAAGAGTGTCAGATGGCGTGGGTGGCGCGGAGCTGGAGAGACGAGGATCACAGAGGCAGAGCGTCCTAGCTGAGAGACCTAGAGAGACGACTTCACAGGGCAGAGCGGTATGCTGACGCAGTGTGGGGCCAGAGAAACCAGGTCAGAGCCGCTAACTCACGCTACCTAATCTGCACTAGCTCCAATTAATTCTCACTAACTCCCGTTAACTCACACTAACTCGCCTAACTCCCCCTTACACCTGCTCTGTAGAGTCCAGAAAGAAGACTGTCTGTCAACTCCAACATGTCTGTCTCTCATCAGAAACTATAGAAGTGTTTTATATGCAGATGGCACTGATTTGTACCCCAGTGGAATGTGTATTGGGGGGACGTGTGTGTGTGTGTGTGTGTGTGTGTGTGTGTGTGTGTGTGTGTGTGTGTGTGTGTGTGTGTGTGTGTGTGTGTGTGTGTGTGTGTGCGTGCGTGCGTGCGTGCGTGCGTGTGTGTGTGTGGAGGCTGAGAGAGTGTTAATTAAGACATCTGTCAGGAGTTTCTTTGAGTCTAGCTATCCACATGACGCATAAAGAGTTCTGCTGAAATGCTGTAGCAATCTGAGCTCCTCCTAATCCAGGAATTAATCTGAGGTCTAAATCCCAAATGGCACCCTATTCCCTATATAATGCACTACTTTAGACCAGACCTTGGTCAAAATAAGTATATTTATATTTAAATGTTTAACAGGGAAGACATATTGAGACCTAGGTTTCTTTTCCAAATGTGCCCTGTACTATACAACATCAATACACACATTATACACATATTATACAGTATATACAGTACCAGTCAAAAGTTTGGACACACCTACTCATTCAAGGAGTTTTCTTTATTTTTACTTTAAAAAAAATATATATTGTAGAATAATAGTGAAGACATCAAAACAGGCGGCAGGAAGTCTAGTGGTTAGAACATTGGACTTGTAACCGAAAGGTTGCAGGATCAAATCCCTGAGCTGACAAGGTAAAAATCTGTCGTTCTGCTCCTGAACAAGGCAGTTAACCCACTGTTCCTCAGCCGTCATTGAAAATAAGAATTTGTTCTTAACTGACGTGCCTAGTTAAATAAATTTAAATAAATAAATAAAATAAAACTATGAAATAAAACATATGGGATCATGTAGTAACCAAAAAAGTGTTAAACAAATCAAAATATATTTGAGATTCTTCAATGACAGCTTTGCATTCTCTCAAACAGCTTCATGAGTTAGTCACCTGAATATAAAATATATTTTGATTTGTTTAACACGTTTTTGGTTCCTACATGATTCCATATGTGTTATTTCATAGTTTTGATGTCTTCACTATTATTCTACAATGTAGAAAATAGTAAAAATAAAGAAAAACCCTTGAATGAGTAGGTACACTTTTGACTCTTACTAATTCTCATATACAGTGCCTTGCGAAAGTATTCGGCCCCCTTGAACTTTGCGAACTTTTGCCACATTTCAGGCTTCAAACATAAAGATATAAAACTGTATTTTTTTGTTTCAGAATCAACAACAAGTGGGACACAATCATGAAGTGGAACGACATTTATTGGATATTTCAAACTTTTGTAACAAATCAAAAACTGAAAAATTGGGCGTGCAAAATTATTCAGCCCCCTTAAGTTAATACTTTGTAGCGCCACCTTTTGCTGCGATTACAGCTGTAAGTCGCTTGGGGTATGTCTCTATCAGTTTTGCACATCGAGAGACTGACATTTTTTCCCATTCCTCCTTGCAAAACAGCTCGAGCTCAGTGAGGTTGGATGGAGAGCATTTGTGAACAGCAGTTTTCAGTTCTTTCCACAGATTCTCGATTGGATTCAGGTCTGGACTTTGACTTGGCCATTCTAACACCTGGATATGTTTATTTTTGAACCATTCCATTGTAGATTTTGCTTTATGTTTTGGATCATTGTCTTGTTGGAAGACAAATCTCCGTCCCAGTCTCAGGTCTTTTGCAGACTCCATCAGGTTTTCTTCCAGAATGGTCCTGTATTTGGCTCCATCCATCTTCCCATCAATTTTAACCATCTTCCCTGTCCCTGCTGAAGAAAAGCAGGCCCAAACCATGATGCTGCCACCACCATGTTTGACAGTGGGGATGGTGTGTTCAGGGTGATGAGCTGTGTTGCTTTTACGCCAAACATAACGTTTTGCATTGTTGCCAAAAAGTTCCATTTTGGTTTCATCTGACCAGAGCACCTTCTTCCACATGTTTGGTGTGTCTCCCAGGTGGCTTGTGGCAAACTTTAAACAACACTTTTTATGGATATCTTTAAGAAATGGCTTTCTTCTTGCCACTCTTCCATAAAGGCCAGATTTGTGCAATATACGACTGATTGTTGTCCTACGGACAGAGTCTCCCACCTCAGCTGTAGATCTCTGCAGTTCATCCAGAGTGATCATGGGCCTCTTGGCTGCATCTCTGATCAGTCTTCTCCTTGTATGAGCTGAAAGTTTAGAGGGACGGCCAGGTCTTGGTAGATTTGCAGTGGTCTGATACTCCTTCCATTTCAATATTATCGCTTGCACAGTGCTCCTTGGGATGTTTAAAGCTTGGGAAATCTTTTTGTATCCAAATCCGGCTTTAAACTTCTTCACAACAGTATCTCGGACCTGCCTGGTGTGTTCCTTGTTCTTCATGATGCTCTCTGTGCTTTTAACGGACCTCTGAGACTATCACAGTGCAGGTGCATTTATACGGAGACTTGATTACACACAGGTGGATTGTATTTATCATCATTAGTAATTTAGGTCAACATTGGCTGAATAATTTTGCACGCCCAATTTTTCAGTTTTTGATTTGTTAAAAAAGTTTGAAATATCCAATAAATGTCGTTCCACTTCATGATTGTGTCCCACTTGTTGTTGATTCTTCACAAAAAAATACAGTTTTATATCTTCATGTTTGAAGCCTGAAATGTGGCAAAAGGTCGCAAAGTTCAAGGGGGCCGAATACTTTCGCAAGGCACTGTATATTAAAATACAAAAACACAGTGATGGGAAGCACAAATAAAACATCACAAATCACCCAGAAAAAGAGTAACATTCATCCATAAATAATTCCCCAATCAATACGTTAAACTGCCCCGAACGACACCAGAACAATCAATACTTTAAACTGCCCCGAACAGCACCAGAACAATCAATACTTTAAACTGCCCCGAACAGCACCAGAACAATCAATACTTTAAACTGCCCCGAACAGCACCAGAACAATCAATACTTTAAACTGCCCCGAACAGCACCAGAACAATCAATACTTTAAACTGCCCCGAACAGCACCAGAACAATCAATACTTTAAACTGCCCCGAACAGCACCAGAACAATCAATACTTTAAACTGCCCCGAACAGCACCAGAACAATCAATACTTTAAACTGCCCCGAACAGCACCAGAACAATCAATACTTTATACTGCCCCGAACAGCACCAGAACAATCAATACTTTAAACTGCCCCGAACAGCACCAGAACAATCAATACTTTAAACTGCCCCGAACGGCACCAGAACAATCAATACTTTAAACTGCCCCGAACGGCACCAGAACAATCAATACTTTAAACTGCCCCGAACGGCACCAGAACAATCAATACTTTATACTGCCCCGAACGGCACCAGAACAATCAATACTTTAAACTGCCCCGAACAGCACCAGAACAATCAATACTTTAAACTGCCCCGAACGGCACCAGAACATCAGGATGAAAAGGATTTAGAATTTTGTTCCAGCAATACGGTGCTTTAAAACTAAATTGACTTAGAACGGTGAAGAACAAAATAAACTCAAGCATCCAAAGGTTGAAGATTAGTAGCAGCTGCACTTTGATAAATAATATCACCATAATCAAGAACAGATAAAAAAGATTGACTGAATAATCTACTTCCAGACATGATCTGTTTCTGGAGAAAAAAACGACTTTAAATCTTAACTTCTTAACCAGCTCATCTATATGTTTTTAAATGTCAAATCCATATCAATCCAAATGCCTAGGTATTTATGTACGGGAACACGCTAGATGGTTCTCCAATCAAACGAGTTAACATGTAGTTCATCTGAAACATTCTTACGAGAGTTTAAAAACAACATGCATTTCGTTTTGCCCCTATTAAAGCACAAGTTTTAAATCAGCAAGGGATTCATGCATAGCTATAAAATCTCACTGTAGTTTTGACACAGCCAGATCAACAGTCGGGGCAATAGCATACATAATACTATCATCCTTATATAGATGAAGTTTACAATTTGTGAAGAGAACTTGGCCCAGATTCACAAAACACTTATAATGCAAAAACTTAAGAAGTTTCTTAAGAAAAAACAATATCAACAATACCTCAACAATATTTTAAGATTTTATGATTTTCTTAAGCACTTCTCAAATATCTTCTTACAAATTTCTTAACTGTTTTCTTAAGATGTTTGTTGCTAGTCAACCGATATTAGCATATTTCTTACTGAGATTACTGTTTTAAAAACATGTTCTTGGGTTTAAAATAATCAATACTGAAACTTTCAGATTAAGTTTGTGAGTGAATTAAACATGTTCAATTGCTTTCATGAGCTGTTTTCTCTCACTGCCCTCGGTTTAAGACAAGGGTTTAGCTATCTTGGAATCAAGAAAACAATCCAATAACTTTATTTTCAAGAATCTAATTTCCTCTTAACTTTTTGCTTAAGGAGAAACATAAGAAATAACGCAAGAACATGTCCCGTAACCTTTTTGAAGAATAGCAACTTTGCTTAACTTTCTTCATAAGTCTATAGTTAAGGGGGGAAGAAATGGCAATTAAGAAGAAGGTTTTGTGAATCTGGGCCCAGATTCCAAAATCGACCCCTGTGATACATCTTTATACACGTCAAGAAATTCAGACTTAACCTCATCAATCACGCTGGTCTGAGTTCTGTCACTAAGATAATCATGAAACCATGAACAGGCGTCAGAGCTCAAGCCTATCGAGGACAACGTAGTCAATAAAATAGTGTGAGTTTCAAGAGTTTTGACTGGTCCACAAACAAAACAGCACATTTCATTTTAGTGTGTAAAGCTTTGACAAGATCATTAACTACTAAAGTGGTAGCTGTATTAGTGCTATGTCCAGGACTAAACCCTGATTGGTTTACATTCTAAATACATTTCTCAGATAAAAAAAGAGCAAAGTTGTACATTTACCAAGGATTCTAGAATCTTAGCTAGACAAAGAAGCCTTGAAATGGGGCGATAATGATTAAGATCTCTACTATCCCCGTCCTTATGAAGTGGCAGCACAAGAGCTGATTTACATACTTTAGGAATATTTCCTGATAACAATGATAAATAACGAATGTGGGTTATTGAGCCAACAATGATGGGCTCTGCACACTTAAGAAGACCAGGATCCAATTCTGGTTGTTTATTGCTAGCAAAGCATCCAGGACTTATTTTTCTGTAAATAACCTAAAAGAAAAGCTTTGACTATCATTTCTCTGATCATTCAGAAAGTTTCCCCCTATCAGTATCCAGCCCAGTATCATTGTGAATAAGCTTAGAAGTTATTGCAAAGAGAGAGCCCGCTGAAATAAAATTATGATTAAATGCATTAATAATGGCATTTTTTCCCATAATGAGGCCAGTGTCTGAATTAATTTGTTGTGGCAGAGAGGAGGAAGTAGAACCCTTCAGGGATTTGACAGTTATCCAGAATTTAGCAGGGTTCCCATTACAATGAGAAAGAGAGGTTACATAATAATCAGATTTAGCCTTTCAGATTTGTCTTACACAGTGATTCCTCAGTTGCTTAAAAGCTTGCCAGTCCGGGCCTAAGCCCTGTGTTCCTGGCCTTGACACAAGCGTGATCTCTTTTAATGAGTGACTTCTGATAATTCCAGAGTGTACCAGGCATTCCATCTACCTTTACACCTTAATTCTTTGAAGGGAGCATGATTATCCACAATAGTCTGAAAGCTAAATCGGGTCCTGTGAAATACAGTCAAGGTCACTAAAATAAAGATCATGTTAAAAATACATTTTTGCTGAACTTTTTAAAGTTCCTCTTCGTGACGACACGAGGTTTAGAAATGGTGTATTCTCACATTTCTAACACAAACAACTGGGCAATGGTCACTAATATCCTGGGCAAAGACACCAGTAGAAACATATTTAAGTTAAGATAAGATCAATCAGAGCTGACCTTGAAGGATATTTAGGGTTGGGCCGTGAAGGCGTAGTCATCAGCTGGGTTAGGTTTAGATCATTACACATTTAATTTTGTTTGTCTGAAGCCTGCATTTCCCAATCATAATTTAATATCTTCCGATTTAGTAAAAGAAGACACCAAACTAATTACCTCCTCGAGTGCACAAAGGTTAGCTGAGGGAGGAAGATAAAGACCCTTATAACAGTTATGGATACATTTTCCCTCAAACAAAGGCTTAAAAATGTCAGTAAAGAGACAGATAAATCATTTCCAATAAGAATGGCCACTCCAACACCTCTACCCTGTCTGTCAGCTCTGAACACATCACAACCCTCAATATTAATACCAGAATGTCCCCAGAGATCTAAGTATCAGCCAATACCAGAATGTCCCCAGAGATCTAAGTATCAGCCAATACCAGAATGTCCCCAGAGATCTAAGTATCAGCCAATACCAGAATGTCCCCAGAGATCTAAGTATCAGCCAATACCAGAATGTCCCCAGAGATCTAAGTATCAGCCAATACCAGAATGTCCCCAGAGATCTAAGTATCAGCCAACACCAGAATGTCCCCAGAGATCTAAGTATCAGCCAATACCAGAATGTCCCCAGAGATCTAAGTATCAGCCAATACCAGAATGTCCCCAGAGATCTAAGTATCAGCCAATACCAGAATGTCCCCAGAGATCTAAGTATCAGCCAATACCAGAATGTCCCCAGAGATCTAAGTATCAGCCAATACCAGAATGTCCCCAGAGATCTAAGTATCAGCCAATACCAGAATGTCCCCAGAGATCTAAGTATCAGCCAATACCAGGATGTCCCCAGAGATCTAAGTATCAGCCAATACCAGAATGTCCCCAGAGATCTAAGTATCAGCCAATACCAGAATGTCCAGACACATCTGTATCGCCATAATCTTGATGTAATCCAGTTTAGGATGTAAGCTCCTAATGTTCAGATGCATCAACCCAAAGTCCTTTTAAAAATATTTTATTCACATGGAGTCTCCAACTCAAACAAGCTATGTTCAATAGGTGGTTTCAGGCCCTGTCTGATGGCTGATATTGATATAGTTGGTATGGCTATAAGATTGCCTAGGACTGCACCATTTGGTCTATCCCTTCTAGTAGTAGAGGAGAGAGTAGAAGATTGGCACCATAGGGCCTGAGACCTCAGCCTATTTCAATATGAGGACCTCTCAGAGTAACCAATGATGGAATGTTATAAACTGACTTACATGGGGTTTGGTTGCCATCGTGCAACAGCCAAAGTTCTCTACGTGATTTGAAAAATGAGGGGCTGTTCAAGTTTATGCAATTCACATTTCAACTAATAGTACTGGGTGAGCAGAACACAGTGGGCATCTCTTTTGAGCTAACAATAGCAGATCTAAGAGTGGAGTTAAAATTGATTGGTACAAGATTACAACTGACAACACCCCTGGCAGTATAGACAACAGTACGACGATAACGCTTAGAGAGGATGGGAGGTATTACCTGAGCGGGGCTTGGTCTGCCTCTGAGTCAATATCTTAACGCAGCCGAGAAATGTGGAGAGGGTCCAGACTCCTAGATGGTTTGTGTCCATCATCTTTGTAGAGCATCTTTTGTTTCCAAAAAGTGTCGAAATTGTTAATAACAGTTGTGCCAACAGAGTGGCGGTAGTCTTTAAGCCAGATATGAAGAGCTAAGATTCCTGCGGAACATTTCACAGCCACCACCCAGCGACGGCACGGGGCCAGAGATAATCGGCTGCTTTTTCTGAGCCTTTCAGGGTGTTGATCAGCTCAATAAAAGCTCCTGTTTCATTTTCTCTGATTTACCCTTTTGATATCATTTAATCCCACATGCACTACGCAGCAGCAGCCCTTGGCTGGACACACGGAATAAACCCTGTGATATCCTTCACCATAGCCTCCGGGGTAGCACAGGTTTTTGCTATAGAAACCGAGATGTGCCTCACCATGGAACTACCAATGAGGAAGGTGAATGGCCGTTTCTGTGCCTCCTGGAGGATCGACAGGAGATGGGGGACGGAGGAAGTGTACTATATATTTAGGATGTAGATTGAACCTGAATGAAAATGAAATAGTCAATTGTACTGTATACTGATAGCTGAGTTGAACTCCAACGGATCCTAAGATAGTACACTGATATAACCTTCCATCTGTCCCTAAAACAGAGAGGACTCTGGTCAAAAGGGCTTACGATGGTGTCTTGTCCGAGGGTCCATCACATGGTGTGTCTGACAGACTGCTTCACACCACAGGAAGCCAAAGTGGCAACCATGGCTGAGTCGGTGCCCATTCTCCACCCTTCTCTCAAAGTATACACTTGCACACGCTCTCGCATGGGATCCCTAGTCAAAAGTAGTGCAGCCTATTCCCTATGTAGTGCACTACTTTTGACCAGGGCCCTCCCTAGGTTGCCATATTGGACGCACATTAGTTTAGTTACGGTCACGATTCAGGATGGTCTGTTGTGATTCAGGATGGTCTGTTGCGATTCAGGATGGTCTGTTGTGTTTCAGGGTGGTCTGTTGTGTTTCAGGGTGGTCTGTTGTGTTTCAGGGTGGTCTGTTGTGATTCAGGATGGTCTGTTGTGATTCAGGATGGTCTGTTGTGATTCAGGATGGTGTGTTGTGTTCAGAATGGTCTGTTGTGATTCAGTCTGTTGTGATTCAGGATGGTCTGTTGTGATTCAGGATGGTCTGTTGTGTTTCAGGATGGTCAGTTGTGTTCAGGATGGTCTGTTGTGTTGTGATTCAGGATGGTGTGTTGTGATTCAGGATGGTCTGTTGTGTTTCAGGGTGGTCTGTTGTGATTTAGGATGGTGTGCTGTTTTTCGGGATGGTGTGTTGTGATTCAGGATGATCTGTTGTGATTCAGGATGGTCTGTTGTGTTCAGGATGGTCGGTTGTGTTTCAGGATGGTCGGTTGTGTTTCAGGATGGCCTGTTGTGTTTCAGGATGGTCTGTTGTGTTTCAGGGTGGTCTGTTGTGTTTCAGGGTGGTCTGTTGTGATTCAGGATGGTGTGTTGTGATTCAGGATGGTGTGTTGTGATTCAGGATGGTGTGTTGTGATTCAGGAAGGTATGTTGTGATTCAGGATGGTCTGTTGTAATTCAGGATGGTCTGTTGTGATTCAGGATGGTGTGTTGTGATTCAGGATGGTGTGTTGTTTTTCAGGATGGTCTGTTGTGATTCAGGATGGTCTGTTGTGATTCAGGATGGTGTGTTGTGATTCAGGATGGTGTGTTGTGATTCAGGATGGTCTGTTGTGATTTAGGAGGGTGTGCTGTTTTTCAGGATGGTGTGTTGTGATTCAGGATGGTGTGTTGTGATTCAGGATGGTCTGTTGTGATTCAGGATGGTATGTTGTGATTCAGGATGGTCTGTTGTGTTCAGGATGGTCGGTTGTGTTTCAGGATGGTCGGTTGTGTTTCAGGATGGCCTGTTGTGTTTCAGGATGGTCTGTTGTGTTTCAGGGTGGTCTGTTGTGTTTCAGGGTGGTCTGTTGTGATTCAGGATGGTCTGTTGTGATTCAGGATGGTCTGTTGTGATTCAGGATGGTGTGTTGTGATTCAGGATGGTGTGTTGTGATTCAGGATGGTCTGTTGTGATTTAGGAGGGTGTGCTGTTTTTCAGGATGGTGTGTTGTGATTCAGGATGGTGTGTTGTGATTCAGGATGGTCTGTTGTGATTCAGGATGGTATGTTGTGATTCAGGATGGTCTGTTGTGTTTTAGGATGGTCTGTTGTGATTCAGGATGGTCTGTTGTGTTTCAGGATGGTCTGTTGTGATTCAGGATGGTGTGTTGTGATTCAGGAAGGTATGTTGTGATTCAGGATGGTCTGTTCTGATTCAGGATGGTCTGTTGTGATTCAGGATGGTTTGTTGTGATTCAGGATGGTCTGTTGTGATTCAGGATGGTCTGTTGTGATTCAGGATGGTCTGTTGTGATTCAGGATGGTCTGTTGTGATTCAGGATGGTGTGTTGTGATTCAGGATGGTCTGTTGTGATTTAGGATGGTGTGCTGTTTTTCAGGATGGTGTGTTGTGATTCAGGAGGGTGTGTTGTGATTCAGGATGGTCTGTTGTGTTTCAGGGTGGTCTGTTGTGTTTCAGGATGGTCTGTTGTGTTTCAGGAAGGTATGTTGTGTTTCAGGAAGGTCTGTTGTGTTTCAGGATGGTCTGTTGTGTTTCAGGATGGTGTGTTGTGATTCAGGAAGGTATGTTGTGATTCAGGATGGTCTGTTCTGATTCAGGATGGTCTGTTGTGATTCAGGATGGTCTGTTGTGTTTCAGGATGGTCTGTTGTGTTTCAGGATGGTGTGTTGTGATTCAGGATGGTGTGTTGTGATTCAGGAAGGTATGTTGTGATTCAGGATGGTATGTTGTGATTCAGGATGGTCTGTTGTGATTCAGGATGGTCTGTTGTGATTCAGGATGGTCTGTTGTATTTCACGATGGTCTGTTGTGATTCAGGATGGTCTGTTGCGATTCAGGACGGTCTGTTGTGATTCAGGATGGTCTGTTGTGATTTAGGATGATGTGTTGTGTTTCAGGATGGTGTGTTATGATTCAGGATAGTGTGTTGTCATTCAGGATGGTCTGTTGTAATTCAGGATGGTCTGTTGTGATTCAGGATGGTGTGTTGTGATTCAGGATGGTGTGTTGTTTTTCAGGATCGTCTGTTGTGATTCAGGATGGTGTGTTGTGATTCAGGATGGTCTGTTGTGTTTCAGGATGGTCTGTTGTGTTTCAGGATGGTCTGTTGTGTTTCAGGAAGGTCTGTTGTGTTTCAGGATGGTGTGTTATGATTCAGGATAGTGTGTTGTCATTCAGGATGGTCTGTTGTAATTCAGGATGGTCTGTTGTGATTCAGGATGGTGTGTTGTGATTCAGGATGGTGTGATGTTTTTCAGGATGGTCTGTTGTGATTCAGGATGGTGTGTTGTGATTCAGGATGGTGTGTTGTGTTTCAGGATGGTCTGTTGTGTTTCAGGATGGTCTGTTGTGTTTCAGGATGGTCGGTTGTGTTTCAGGATGGTCGGTTGTGTTTCAGGATGGCCTGTTGTGTTTCAGGATGGTCTGTTGTGTTTCAGGGTGGTCTGTTGTGTTTCAGGGTGGTCTGTTGTGATTCAGGATGGTGTGTTGTGATTCAGGATGGTGTGTTGTGATTCAGGATGGTGTGTTGTGATTCAGGAAGGTATGTTGTGATTCAGGATGGTCTGTTGTAATTCAGGATGGTCTGTTGTGATTCAGGATGGTGTGTTGTGATTCAGGATGGTGTGTTGTTTTTCAGGATGGTCTGTTGTGATTCAGGATGGTCTGTTGTGATTCAGGATGGTGTGTTGTGATTTAGGATGGTGTGTTGTGATTCAGGATGGTCTGTTGTGATTTAGGAGGGTGTGCTGTTTTTCAGGATGGTGTGTTGTGATTCAGGATGGTGTGTTGTGATTCAGGATGGTCTGTTGTGATTCAGGATGGTATGTTGTGATTCAGGATGGTCTGTTGTGTTCAGGATGGTCGGTTGTGTTTCAGGATGGTCGGTTGTGTTTCAGGATGGCCTGTTGTGTTTCAGGATGGTCTGTTGTGTTTCAGGGTGGTCTGTTGTGTTTCAGGGTGGTCTGTTGTGATTCAGGATGGTCTGTTGTGATTCAGGATGGTCTGTTGTGATTCAGGATGGTGTGTTGTGATTCAGGATGGTGTGTTGTGATTCAGGATGGTCTGTTGTGATTTAGGAGGGTGTGCTGTTTTTCAGGATGGTGTGTTGTGATTCAGGATGGTGTGTTGTGATTCAGGATGGTCTGTTGTGATTCAGGATGGTATGTTGTGATTCAGGATGGTCTGTTGTGTTTTAGGATGGTCTGTTGTGATTCAGGATGGTCTGTTGTGTTTCAGGATGGTCTGTTGTGATTCAGGATGGTGTGTTGTGATTCAGGAAGGTATGTTGTGATTCAGGATGGTCTGTTCTGATTCAGGATGGTCTGTTGTGATTCAGGATGGTTTGTTGTGATTCAGGATGGTCTGTTGTGATTCAGGATGGTCTGTTGTGATTCAGGATGGTCTGTTGTGATTC
Source organism: Oncorhynchus clarkii lewisi (assembly GCF_045791955.1). Lineage (NCBI taxonomy): Eukaryota > Metazoa > Chordata > Actinopteri > Salmoniformes > Salmonidae > Oncorhynchus > Oncorhynchus clarkii. The sequence goes on from NC_092152.1 coordinate 10,710,731, forward strand.
AGGATGGTCTGTTGTGATTCAGGATGGTGTGTTGTGATTCAGGATGGTCTGTTGTGATTTAGGATGGTGTGCTGTTTTTCAGGATGGTGTGTTGTGATTCAGGAGGGTGTGTTGTGATTCAGGATGGTCTGTTGTGTTTCAGGGTGGTCTGTTGTGTTTCAGGATGGTCTGTTGTGTTTCAGGAAGGTATGTTGTGTTTCAGGAAGGTCTGTTGTGTTTCAGGATGGTCTGTTGTGTTTCAGGATGGTGTGTTGTGATTCAGGAAGGTATGTTGTGATTCAGGATGGTCTGTTCTGATTCAGGATGGTCTGTTGTGATTCAGGATGGTCTGTTGTGTTTCAGGATGGTCTGTTATGTTTCAGGATGGTGTGTTGTGATTCAGGATGGTGTGTTGTGATTCAGGAAGGTATGTTGTGATTCAGGATGGTATGTTGTGATTCAGGATGGTCTGTTGTGATTCAGGATGGTCTGTTGTGATTCAGGATGGTCTGTTGTATTTCACGATGGTCTGTTGTGATTCAGGATGGTCTGTTGCGATTCAGGACGGTCTGTTGTGATTCAGGATGGTCTGTTGTGATTTAGGATGATGTGTTGTGTTTCAGGATGGTGTGTTATGATTCAGGATAGTGTGTTGTCATTCAGGATGGTCTGTTGTAATTCAGGATGGTCTGTTGTGATTCAGGATGGTGTGTTGTGATTCAGGATGGTGTGTTGTTTTTCAGGATCGTCTGTTGTGATTCAGGATGGTGTGTTGTGATTCAGGATGGTCTGTTGTGTTTCAGGATGGTCTGTTGTGTTTCAGGATGGTCTGTTGTGTTTCAGGAAGGTCTGTTGTGTTTCAGGATGGTGTGTTATGATTCAGGATAGTGTGTTGTCATTCAGGATGGTCTGTTGTAATTCAGGATGGTCTGTTGTGATTCAGGATGGTGTGTTGTGATTCAGGATGGTGTGATGTTTTTCAGGATGGTCTGTTGTGATTCAGGATGGTGTGTTGTGATTCAGGATGGTGTGTTGTGTTTCAGGATGGTCTGTTGTGTTTCAGGATGGTCTGTTGTGTTTCAGGATGGTCTGTTGTGTTTCAGGAAGGTCTGTTGTGTTTCAGGATGGTGTGTTATGATTCAGGATAGTGTGTTGTCATTCAGGATGGTCTGTTGTAATTCAGGATGGTCTGTTGTGATTCAGGATGGTGTGTTGTGATTCAGGATGGTGTGTTGTTTTTCAGGATGGTCTGTTGTGATTCAGGATGGTGTGTTGTGATTCAGGATGGTCTGTTGTGTTTCAGGATGGTGTGTTGTGTTTCAGGATGGTCTGTTGTGTTTCAGGAAGGTCTGTTGTGTTTCAGGAAGGTCTGTTGTGTTTCAGTATGGTCTGTTGTGTTTCAGGAAGGTCTGTTGTGTTTCAGGAAGGTCTGTTGTGTTTCAGGAAGGTCTGTTGTGTTTCAGGATGGTCTGTTGTGATTCAGGATGGTGTGTTGTGATTCAGGATGGTCTGTTGTGTTTCAGGATGGTCTGTTGTGTTTCAGGATGGTCTGTTGTGTTTTAGGAAGGTCTGTTGTGTTTCAGGATGGTGTGTTATGATTCAGGATAGTGTGTTGTCATTCAGGATGGTCTGTTGTAATTCAGGATGGTCTGTTGTGATTCAGGATGGTGTGTTGTGATTCAGGATGGTGTGTTGTTTTTCAGGATGGTCTGTTGTGATTCAGGATGGTGTGTTGTGATTCAGGATGGTCTGTTGTGTTTCAGGATGGTCTGTTGTGTTTCAGGATGGTCTGTTGTGTTTCAGGAAGGTCTGTTGTGTTTCAGGATGGTCTGTTGTGTTTCAGGATGGTGTGTTGTGATTCAGGATGGTGTGTTGTGATTCAGGAAGGTATGTTGTGATTCAGGATGGTCTGTTGTGATTCAGGATGGTCTGTTGTGATTCAGGATGGTCTGTTGTGATTCAGGATGGTGTGTTGTGATTCACGATGGTCTGTTGTATTTCACGATGGTCTGTTGTGATTCAGGATGGTCTATTGCGATTCAGGACGGTCTGTTGTGATTCAGGATGGTCTGTTGTGATTTAGGATTATATGTTGTGTTTCAGGATGGTGTGTTATGATTCAGGATAGTGTGTTGTGATTCAGGATAGTGTGTTGTGATTCAGGATTGTCTGTTGTAATTCAGGATGGTCTGTTGTGATTCAGGATGGTGTGTTGTTTTTCAGGATGGTCTGTTGTGATTCAGGATGGTGTGTTGTGATTCAGGATGGTGTGTTGTGATTCAGGATGGTGTGTTGTGATTCAGGATGGTCTGTTGTGATTCAGGAAGGTATGTTGTGATTCAGGATGGTCTGTTGTGATTCAGGATGGTGTGTTGTGATTCAGGATGGTCTGTTGTGATTCAGGATGGTCTGTTGTGATTCAGGGTGGTCTGTTGTGATTCAGTATGGTCTGTTGTGATTCAGGATGGTCTGTTGTGATTTAGGATGGTCTGTTGTGATTCAGGATGGTGTGTTGTGATTCAGGATGGTCTGTTGTGATTTAGGATGGTATGCTGTTTTTCAGGATGGTGTGTTGTGATTCAGGAAGGTATGTTGTGATTCAGGATGGTCTGTTGTGATTCAGGATGGTCTGTTGTGATTCAGGATGGTGTGTTGTGATTCACGATGGTCTGTTGTATTTCACGATGGTCTGTTGTGATTCAGGATGGTCTATTGCGATTCAGGACGGTCTGTTGCGATTCAGGATGGTCTGTTGTGATTTAGGATGATATGTTGTGTTTCAGGATGGTGTGTTATGATTCAGGATAGTGTGTTGTGATTCAGGATTGTCTGTTGTAATTCAGGATGGTCTGTTGTGATTCAGGATGGTGTGTTGTGATTCAGGATGGTGTGTTGTTTTTCAGGATGGTCTGTTGTGATTCAGGATGGTGTGTTGTGATTCAGGATGGTGTGTTGTGATTCAGGATGGTGTGTTGTGATTCAGGATGGTGTGTTGTGATTCAGGATGGTCTGTTGTGATTCAGGAAGGTATGTTGTGATTCAGGATGGTCTGTTGTTATTCAGGATGGTGTGTTGTGATTCAGGATGGTCTGTTGTGATTCAGGATGGTCTGTTGTGATTCAGGGTGGTCTGTTGTGATTCAGTATGGTCTGTTGTGATTCAGGATGGTCTGTTGTGATTCAGGATGGTCTGTTGTGATTCAGGATGGTGTGTTGTGATTCAGGATGGTCTGTTGTGATTTAGGATGGTATGCTGTTTTTCAGGATGGTGTGTTGTGATTCAGGATGGTGTGTTGTGATTCAGGATGGTCTGTTGTGTTTCAGGATGGTCTGTTGTGTTTCAGGATGGTCTGTTGTGTTTCAGGAAGGTGTGTTGTGTTTCAGGAAGGTCTGTTGTGTTTCAGGATGGTCTGTTGTGTTTCAGGATGGTGTGTTGTGATTCAGGATGGTGTGTTGTGATTCAGGAAGGTATTTTGTGATTCAGGATGGTCTGTTGTGATACAGGATGGTCTGTTGTGATTCAGGATGGTCTGTTGTGATTCAGGATGGTCTGTTGTGATTCAGGATGGTCTGTTGTGATTTAGGATGGTGTGCTGTTTTTCAGGATGGTGTGTTGTGATTCAAGATGGTCTGTTGTGATTCAGGGTGGTATGTTGTGTTCAGGATGGTCTGTTGTGTTCAGGATGGTATGTTGTGTTCAGGATGGTCTGTTGTGTTCAGGATGGTCTGTTGTGTTTCAGGATGGTCTGTTGTTTTTCAGGATGGTCTGTTGTGTTTCAGGATGGTCTGTTGTGTTTCAGGATGGTCTGTTGTGTTTCAGGATGGTGTGTTGTGATTCAGGATGGTCTGTTGTGATTCAGGATGGTCTGTTGTGTTCAGGATGGTCTGTTGTTTTTCAGGATGGTCTGTTGTTTTTCAGGATGGTCTGTTGTGTTTCAGGATGGTCTGTTGTGTTTCAGGATGGTCTGTTGTGTTTCAGGATGGTGTGTTGTGATTCAGGATGGTCTGTTGTGATTCAGGATGGTCTGTTGTGTTCAGTATGGTCTGTTGTGTTCAGGATGGTCTGTTGTGTTTCAGGATGGTCTGTTGTTTTTCAGGATGGTCTGTTGTGTTTCAGGATGGTCTGTTGTGTTCAGGATGGTCTGTTGTGTTCAGGATGGTCTGTTGTGTTTCAGGATGGTCTGTTGTTTTTCAGGATGGTCTGTTGTGTTTCAGGATGGTGTGTTGTGATTCAGGATGGTCTGTTGTGATTCAGGATGGTGTGTTGTGATTCAGGATGGTCTGTTGTGATTCAGGATGGTCTGTTGTGTTCAGTATGGTCTGTTGTGTTCAGGATGGTCTGTTGTGTTTCAGGATGGTCTGTTGTTTTTTAGGATGGTCTGTTGTGTTTCAGGATGGTCGGTTGTGTTCAGGATGGTCTGTTGTGTTCAGGATGGTCTGTTGTGTTTCAGGATGGTCTGTTGTTTTTCAGGATGGTCTGTTGTGTTTCAGGATGGTGTGTTGTGATTCAGGATGGTCTGTTGTGATTCAGGATGGTCCGTTGTGTTTTAAGATGGTCTGTTGTGTTTTAAGATGGTCTGTTGTGATTCAGGATGGTCTGTTGTGTTTCAGGATGGTGTGTTGTGTTTCAGGATGGTCTGTTGTGATTCAGGATGGTCTGCTGTGATTCAGGATGGTCTGTTGTATTTCAGGATGGTCTGTTGCGATTCAGGATGGTCTGTTGCGATTCAGGACGGTCTGTTGTGATTCAGGATGGTCTGTTGTGATTCAGGATGGTCTGTTGTGATTCAGGATGGTCTGTTGTGTTTCAGGATGGTCTGTTGTGATTCAGGATGGTCTGTTGTGTTTCAGGATGGTGTGTTGTGTTTCAGGATGGTCTGTTGTGATTCAGGATGGTCTGTTGTGATTCAGGATGGTCTGTTGTGTTTCAAGATGGTGTGTTGTGATTCAGGATGGTGTGTTGTGATTCAGGATGGTCTGTTGTGATTTAGGAGGGTGTGCTGTTTTTCAGGATGGTGTGTTGTGATTCAGGATGGTGTGTTGTGATTCAGGATGGTCTGTTGTGATTCAGGATGGTATGTTGTGATTCAGGATGGTCTGTTGTGTTTTAGGATGGTCTGTTGTGATTCAGGATGGTCTGTTGTGTTTCAGGATGGTCTGTTGTGATTCAGGATGGTGTGTTGTGATTCAGGAAGGTATGTTGTGATTCAGGATGGTATGTTCTGATTCAGGATGGTCTGTTGTGATTCAGGATGGTGTGTTGTGATTCAGGATGGTCTGTTGTGATTCAGGATGGTCTGTTGTGATTCAGGATGGTCTGTTGTGATTCAGGATGGTCTGTTGTGATTCAGGATGGTGTGTTGTGATTCAGGATGGTCTGTTGTGATTTAGGATGGTGTGCTGTTTTTCAGGATGGTGTGTTGTGATTCAGGATGGTGTGTTGGGATTCAGGATGGTCTGTTGTGTTTCAGGGTGGTCTGTTGTGTTTCAGGATGGTCTGTTGTGTTTCAGGAAGGTATGTTGTGTTTCAGGAAGGTCTGTTGTGTTTCAGGATGGTCTGTTGTGTTTCAGGATGGTGTGTTGTGATTCAGGAAGGTATGTTGTGATTCAGGATGGTCTGTTCTGATTCAGGATGGTCTGTTGTGATTCAGGATGGTGTGTTGTGATTCAGGATGGTCTGTTGTGATTCAGGATGGTCTGTTGTGTTTCAGGATGGTCTGTTGTGTTTCAGGATGTTGTGTTGTGATTCAGGATGGTGTGTTGTGATTCAGGAAGGTATGTTGTGATTCAGGATGGTATGTTGTGATTCAGGATGGTCTGTTGTGATTCAGGATGGTCTGTTGTGATTCAGGATGGTCTGTTGTATTTCACGATGGTCTGTTGTGATTCAGGATGGTCTGTTGCGATTCAGGACGGTCTGTTGTGATTCAGGATGGTCTGTTGTGATTTAGGATGATGTGTTGTGTTTCAGGATGGTGTGTTATGATTCAGGATAGTGTGTTGTCATTCAGGATGGTCTGTTGTAATTCAGGATGGTCTGTTGTGATTCAGGATGGTGTGTTGTGATTCAGGATGGTGTGTTGTTTTTCAGGATCGTCTGTTGTGATTCAGGATGGTGTGTTGTGATTCAGGATGGTCTGTTGTGTTTCAGGATGGTCTGTTGTGTTTCAGGATGGTCTGTTGTGTTTCAGGAAGGTCTGTTGTGTTTCAGGATGGTGTGTTATGATTCAGGATAGTGTGTTGTCATTCAGGATGGTCTGTTGTAATTCAGGATGGTCTGTTGTGATTCAGGATGGTGTGTTGTGATTCAGGATGGTGTGTTGTTTTTCAGGATGGTCTGTTGTGATTCAGGATGGTGTGTTGTGATTCAGGATGGTCTGTTGTGTTTCAGGATGGTCTGTTGTGTTTCAGGATGGTCTGTTGTGTTTCAGGAAGGTCTGTTGTGTTTCAGGATGGTGTGTTATGATTCAGGATAGTGTGTTGTCATTCAGGATGGTCTGTTGTAATTCAGGATGGTCTGTTGTGATTCAGGATGGTGTGTTGTGATTCAGGATGGTGTGTTGTTTTTCAGGATGGTCTGTTGTGATTCAGGATGGTGTGTTGTGATTCAGGATGGTCTGTTGTGTTTCAGGATGGTCTGTTGTGTTTCAGGATGGTCTGTTGTGTTTCAGGAAGGTCTGTTGTGTTTCAGGAAGGTCTGTTGTGTTTCAGGATGGTCTGTTGTGTTTCAGGAAGGTCTGTTGTGTTTCAGGAAGGTCTGTTGTGTTTCAGGAAGGTCTGTTGTGTTTCACGATGGTCTGTTGTGATTCAGGATGGTGTGTTGTGATTCAGGATGGTCTGTTGTGTTTCAGGATGGTCTGTTGTGTTTCAGGATGGTCTGTTGTGTTTTAGGAAGGTCTGTTGTGTTTCAGGATGGTGTGTTATGATTCAGGATAGTGTGTTGTCATTCAGGATGGTCTGTTGTAATTCAGGATGGTCTGTTGTGATTCAGGATGGTGTGTTGTGATTCAGGATGGTGTGTTGTTTTTCAGGATGGTCTGTTGTGATTCAGGATGGTGTGTTGTGATTCAGGATGGTCTGTTGTGTTTCAGGATGGTCTGTTGTGTTTCAGGATGGTCTGTTGTGTTTCAGGAAGGTCTGTTGTGTTTCAGGATGGTCTGTTGTGTTTCAGGATGGTCTGTTGTGTTTCAGAATGGTGTGTTGTGATTCAGGAAGGTATGTTGTGATTCAGGATGGTCTGTTGTGATTCAGGATGGTCTGTTGTGATTCAGGATGGTCTGTTGTGATTCAGGATGGTGTGTTGTGATTCACGATGGTCTGTTGTATTTCACGATGGTCTGTTGTGATTCAGGATGGTCTATTGCGATTCAGGACGGTCTGTTGTGATTCAGGATGGTCTGTTGTGATTTAGGATGATATGTTGTGTTTCAGGATGGTGTGTTATGATTCAGGATAGTGTGTTGTGATTCAGGATTGTCTGTTGTAATTCAGGATGGTCTGTTGTGATTCTGGATGGTGTGTTGTGATTCAGGATGGTGTGTTGTTTTTCAGGATGGTCTGTTGTGATTCAGGATGGTGTGTTGTGATTCAGGATGGTGTGTTGTGATTCAGGATGGTGTGTTGTGATTCAGGATGGTCTGTTGTGATTCAGGAAGGTATGTTGTGATTCAGGATGGTCTGTTGTGATTCAGGATGGTGTGTTGTGATTCAGGATGGTCTGTTGTGATTCAGGATGGTCTGTTGTGATTCAGGGTGGTCTGTTGTGATTCAGTATGGTCTGTTGTGATTCAGCATGGTCTGTTGTGATTCAGGATGGTCTGTTGTGATTCAGGATGGTGTGTTGTGATTCAGGATGGTCTGTTGTGATTTAGGATGGTATGCTGTTTTTCAAGATGGTGTGTTGTGATTCAGGAAGGTATGTTGTGATTCAGGATGGTCTGTTGTGATTCAGGATGGTCTGTTGTGATTCAGGATGGTCTGTTGTGATTCAGGATGGTGTGTTGTGATTCACGATGGTCTGTTGTATTTCACGATGGTGTGTTGTGATTCAGGGTGGTCTATTGCGATTCAGGACGGTCTGTTGCGATTCAGGATGGTCTGTTGTGATTTAGGATGATATGTTGTGTTTCAGGATGGTGTGTTATGATTCAGGATAGTGTGTTGTGATTCAGGATTGTCTGTTGTAATTCAGGATGGTCTGTTGTGATTCAGGATGGTGTGTTGTGATTCAGGATGGTGTGTTGTTTTTCAGGATGGTCTGTTGTGATTCAGGATGGTGTGTTGTGATTCAGGATGGTGTGTTGTGATTCAGGATGGTGTGTTGTGATTCAGGATGGTGTGTTGTGATTCAGGATGGTCTGTTGTGATTCAGGATGGTGTGTTGTGATTCAGGATGGTGTGTTGTGATTCAGGATGGTGTGTTGTGATTCAGGATGGTGTGTTGTGATTCAGGATGGTGTGTTGTGATTCAGGATGGTGTGTTGTGATTCAGGAAGGTATGTTGTGATTCAGGATGGTCTGTTGTGATTCAGGATGGTCTGTTGTGATTCAGGATGGTCTGTTGTGATTCAGGATGGTCTGTCGTGATTCAGGACGGTCTGTTGCGATTCAGGATGGTCTGTTGTGATTTAGGATGATATGTTGTGTTTCAGGATGGTGTGTTATGATTCAGGATAGTGTGTTGTGATTCAGGATGGTCTGTTGTGATTCAGGATGGTGTGTTGTGATTCAGGAAGGTATGTTGTGATTCAGGATGGTCTGTTGTGATTCAGGATGGTCTGTTGTGATTCAGGATGGTCTGTTGTGATTCAGGATGGTGTGTTGTGATTCACGATGGTCTGTTGTATTTCACGATGGTGTGTTGTGATTCAGGGTGGTCTATTGCGATTCAGGACGGTCTGTTGCGATTCAGGATGGTCTGTTGTGATTTAGGATGATATGTTGTGTTTCAGGATGGTGTGTTATGATTCAGGATAGTGTGTTGTGATTCAGGATTGTCTGTTGTAATTCAGGATGGTCTGTTGTGATTCAGGGTGGTGTGTTGTGATTCAGGATGGTGTGTTGTTTTTCAGGATGGTCTGTTGTGATTCAGGATGGTGTGTTGTGATTCAGGATGGTGTGTTGTGATTCAGGATGGTGTGTTGTGATTCAGGATGGTGTGTTGTGATTCAGGATGGTCTGTTGTGATTCAGGAAGGTATGTTGTGATTCAGGATGGTCTGTTGTGATTCAGGATGGTCTGTTGTGATTCAGGATGGTCTGCTGTGATTCAGGATGGTCTGTTGTATTTCACGATGGTCTGTTGCGGTTCAGGATGGTCTGTTGCGATTCAGGACGGTCTGTTGTGATTCAGGATGGTCTGTTGTGATTCAGGATGGTCTGTTGTGATTCAGGATGGTCTGTTGTGTTTCAGGATGGTCTGTTGTGATTCAGGATGGTCTGTTGTGTTTCAGGATGGTGTGTTGTGTTTCAGGATGGTCTGTTGTGATTCAGGATGGTCTGTTGTGATTCAGGATGGTCTGTTGTGATTCAGGATGGTCTGTTGTGTTTTAGGATGGTCTGTTGTGATTCAGGATGGTCTGTTGTATTTCACGATGGTCTGTTGTGATTCAGGATGGTCTGTTGTATTTCACGATGGTCTGTTGTATTTCACGATGGTCTGTTGTGATTCAGGATGGTCTGTTGTGATTTAGGATGATGTGTTGTGATTCAGGATGGTGTGTTATGTTTCAGGATAGTGTGTTGTGATTCAGGATGGTCTGTTGTGATTCAGGATGGTGTGTTGTGATTCAGAAAGGTCTGTTGTGATTCAGGATGGTCTGTTGTGATTCAGGATGGTCTGTTGTATTTCACGATGGTCTGTTGTGATTCAGGATGGTCTGTTGTATTTCACGATGGTCTGTTGTATTTCACGATGGTCTGTTGTGATTCAGGATGGTCTGTTGTGATTTAGGATGATGTGTTGTGATTCAGGATGGTGTGTTATGATTCAGGATAGTGTGTTGTGATTCAGGATGGTCTGTTGTGATTCAGGATGGTGTGTTGTGATTCAGAAAGGTCTGTTGTGATTCAGGATGGTGTGTTGTGATTCAGGATGGTGTGTTGTGATTCAGGATGGTGTGTTGTGATTCAGGATGGTCTGTTGTGTTCAGGATGGCCTGTTGTGTTCAGGATGGGCGGTTGTGATTCAGGATGGTCTGTTGTGATACAGGATGGTCTGTTGTGATTCAGGATGGTCTGTTGTGATTCAGGATGGTCTGTTGTGATTCAGGATGGTCTGTTGTGATTTAGGATGGTGTGCTGTTTTTCAGGATGGTGTGTTGTGATTCAGGATGGTCTGTTGTGATTCAGGGTGGTATGTTGTGTTCAGGATGGTCTGTTGTGTTCAGGATGGTCTGTTGTGTTTCAGGATGGTCTGTTGTTTTTCAGGATGGTCTGTTGTGTTTCAGGATGGTCTGTTGTGTTTCAGGATGGTCTGTTGTGTTTCAGGATGGTGTGTTGTGATTCAGGATGGTCTGTTGTGATTCAGGGTGGTCTGTTGTGATTCAGGATGGTCTGTTGTGTTCAGGATGGTCTGTTGTTTTTCAGGATGGTCTGTTGTGTTTCAGGATGGTCTGTTGTGTTTCAGGATGGTCTGTTGTGTTTCAGGATGGTGTGTTGTGATTCAGGATGGTCTGTTGTGATTCAGGATGGTGTGTTGTGATTCACGATGGTCTGTTGTATTTCACGATGGTGTGTTGTGATTCAGGGTGGTCTATTGCGATTCAGGACGGTCTGTTGCGATTCAGGATGGTCTGTTGTGATTTAGGATGATATGTTGTGTTTCAGGATGGTGTGTTATGATTCAGGATAGTGTGTTGTGATTCAGGATTGTCTGTTGTAATTCAGGATGGTCTGTTGTGATTCAGGGTGGTGTGTTGTGATTCAGGATGGTGTGTTGTTTTTCAGGATGGTCTGTTGTGATTCAGGATGGTGTGTTGTGATTCAGGATGGTGTGTTGTGATTCAGGATGGTGTGTTGTGATTCAGGATGGTGTGTTGTGATTCAGGATGGTCTGTTGTGATTCAGGAAGGTATGTTGTGATTCAGGATGGTCTGTTGTGATTCAGGATGGTCTGTTGTGATTCAGGATGGTCTGCTGTGATTCAGGATGGTCTGTTGTATTTCACGATGGTCTGTTGCGGTTCAGGATGGTCTGTTGCGATTCAGGACGGTCTGTTGTGATTCAGGATGGTCTGTTGTGATTCAGGATGGTCTGTTGTGATTCAGGATGGTCTGTTGTGTTTCAGGATGGTCTGTTGTGATTCAGGATGGTCTGTTGTGTTTCAGGATGGTGTGTTGTGTTTCAGGATGGTCTGTTGTGATTCAGGATGGTCTGTTGTGATTCAGGATGGTCTGTTGTGATTCAGGATGGTCTGTTGTGTTTTAGGATGGTCTGTTGTGATTCAGGATGGTCTGTTGTATTTCACGATGGTCTGTTGTGATTCAGGATGGTCTGTTGTATTTCACGATGGTCTGTTGTATTTCACGATGGTCTGTTGTGATTCAGGATGGTCTGTTGTGATTTAGGATGATGTGTTGTGATTCAGGATGGTGTGTTATGATTCAGGATAGTGTGTTGTGATTCAGGATGGTCTGTTGTGATTCAGGATGGTGTGTTGTGATTCAGAAAGGTCTGTTGTGATTCAGGATGGTCTGTTGTGATTCAGGATGGTCTGTTGTATTTCACGATGGTCTGTTGTGATTCAGGATGGTCTGTTGTATTTCACGATGGTCTGTTGTATTTCACGATGGTCTGTTGTGATTCAGGATGGTCTGTTGTGATTTAGGATGATGTGTTGTGATTCAGGATGGTGTGTTATGATTCAGGATAGTGTGTTGTGATTCAGGATGGTCTGTTGTGATTCAGGATGGTGTGTTGTGATTCAGAAAGGTCTGTTGTGATTCAGGATGGTGTGTTGTGATTCAGGATGGTGTGTTGTGATTCAGGATGGTGTGTTGTGATTCAGGATGGTCTGTTGTGTTCAGGATGGCCTGTTGTGTTCAGGATGGGCGGTTGTGATTCAGGATGGTCTGTTGTGATACAGGATGGTCTGTTGTGATTCAGGATGGTCTGTTGTGATTCAGGATGGTCTGTTGTGATTCAGGATGGTCTGTTGTGATTTAGGATGGTGTGCTGTTTTTCAGGATGGTGTGTTGTGATTCAGGATGGTCTGTTGTGATTCAGGGTGGTATGTTGTGTTCAGGATGGTCTGTTGTGTTCAGGATGGTCTGTTGTGTTTCAGGATGGTCTGTTGTTTTTCAGGATGGTCTGTTGTGTTTCAGGATGGTCTGTTGTGTTTCAGGATGGTCTGTTGTGTTTCAGGATGGTGTGTTGTGATTCAGGATGGTCTGTTGTGATTCAGGGTGGTCTGTTGTGATTCAGGATGGTCTGTTGTGTTCAGGATGGTCTGTTGTTTTTCAGGATGGTCTGTTGTGTTTCAGGATGGTCTGTTGTGTTTCAGGATGGTCTGTTGTGTTTCAGGATGGTGTGTTGTGATTCAGGATGGTCTGTTGTGATTCAGGATGGTCTGTTGTGTTCAGTATGGTCTGTTGTGTTCAGGATGGTCTGTTGTGTTTCAGGATGGTCTGTTGTTTTTCAGGATGGTCGGTTGTGTTCAGGATGGTCTGTTGTGTTCAGGATGGTCTGTTGTGTTTCAGGATGGTCTGTTGTTTTTCAGGATGGTCTGTTGTGTTTCAGGATGGTGTGTTGTGATTCAGGATGGTCTGTTGTGATTCAGGATGGTCTGTTGTGTTTTAAGATGGTCTGTTGTGTTTTAAGATGGTCTGTTGTGATTCAGGATGGTCTGTTGTGTTTCAGGATGGTGTGTTGTGTTTCAGGAGGCCCTGTTGTGATTCAGGATGGTCTGTTGTGATTCAGGATGGTCTGCTGTGATTCAGGATGGTCTGTTGTATTTCACGATGGTCTGTTGCGGTTCAGGATGGTCTGTTGCGATTCAGGACGGTCTGTTGTGATTCAGGATGGTCTGTTGTGATTCAGGATGGTCTGTTGTGATTCAGGATGGTCTGTTGTGTTTCAGGATGGTCTGTTGTGATTCAGGATGGTCTGTTGTGTTTCAGGATGGTGTGTTGTGTTTCAGGATGGTCTGTTGTGATTCAGGATGGTCTGTTGTGATTCAGGATGGTCTGTTGTGATTCAGGATGGTCTGTTGTGTTTTAGGATGGTCTGTTGTGATTCAGGATGGTCTGTTGTATTTCACGATGGTCTGTTGTGATTCAGGATGGTCTGTTGTATTTCACGATGGTCTGTTGTGATTCAGGATGGTCTGTTGTGATTTAGGATGATGTGTTGTGATTCAGGATGGTGTGTTATGATTCAGGATAGTGTGTTGTGATTCAGGATGGTCTGTTGTGATTCAGGATGGTGTGTTGTGATTCAGAAAGGTCTGTTGTGATTCAGGATGGTGTGTTGTGATTCAGGATGGTGTGTTGTGATTCAGGATGGTGTGTTGTGATTCAGGATGGTCTGTTGTGTTCAGGATGGCCTGTTGTGTTCAGGATGGGCGGTTGTGTTTCAGGATGGTGTGTTGTGTTTCAGGAGGCCCTGTTGTTATTCAGGATGGTCTGTTGTGATTCAGGATGGTCTGCTGTGATTCAGGATGGTCTGTTGTATTTCACGATGGTCTGTTGCGGTTCAGGATGGTCTGTTGCGATTCAGGACGGTCTGTTGTGATTCAGGATGGTCTGTTGTGATTCAGGATGGTCTGTTGTGATTCAGGATGGTCTGTTGTGTTTTAGGATGGTCTGTTGTGATTCAGGATGGTCTGTTGTGTTTCAGGATGGTGTGTTGTGTTTCAGGATGGTCTGTTGTGATTCAGGATGGTCTGTTGTGATTCAGGATGGTCTGTTGTGATTCAGGATGGTCTGTTGTGTTTTAGGATGGTCTGTTGTGATTCAGGATTGTCTGTTGTATTTCACGATGGTCTGTTGTGATTCAGGATGGTCTGCTGTGATTCAGGATGGTCTGTTGTGATTTAGGATGATGTGTTGTGATTCAGGATGGTGTGTTATGATTCAGGATAGTGTGTTGTGATTCAGGATGGTCTGTTGTGATTCAGGATGGTGTGTTGTGATTTAGGATGGTGTGTTGTGATTCAGGATGGTGTGTTGTGATTCAGGATGGTCTGTTGTGTTCAGAATGGTCTGTTGTGTTCAGGATGGGCTGTTGTGTTTCAGGATGTTCTGTTGTTTTTCAGGATGGTCTGTTGTGTTTCAGGATGGTGTGTTGTGATTCAGGGTGGTCTGTTGTGATTCAGGATGGTCTGTTGTGATTCAGGATGGTCTGTTGTGTTTTAAGATGGTCTGTGTTGTTTTATGATGGTCTGTTGTGATTCAGGATGGTCTGGTGTGTTTCAGGATGGTCTGTTGTGATTCAGGATGGTCTGTTGTGATTCAGGATGGTCTGTTGTGATTCAGGATGGTCTGTTGTATTTCACGATGGTCTGTTGTGATTCAGGACGGTCTGTTGCGATTCAGGACGGTCTGTTGTGATTCAGGATGGTCTGTTGTGATTTAGGATGATGTGTTGTGTTTCAGGATGGTGTGTTATGATTCAGGATAGTGTGTTGTGATTCAGGATGGTCTGTTGTGATTCAGGATGGTCTGTTGTATTTCACGATGGTCTGTTGTGATTCAGGACGGTCTGTTGCGATTCAGGATGGTCTGTTGTATTTCACGATGGTCTGTTGTGATTCAGGATGGTCTGTTGTATTTCACGATGGTCTGTTGTATTTCACGATGGTCTGTTGTGATTCAGGATGGTCTGTTGTGATTTAGGATGATGTGTTGTGATTCAGGATGGTGTGTTATGATTCAGGATAGTGTGTTGTGATTCAGGATGGTCTGTTGTGATTCAGGATGGTGTGTTGTGATTCAGAAAGGTCTGTTGTGATTCAGGATGGTGTGTTGTGATTCAGGATGGTCTGCTGTGATTCAGGATGGTCTGTTGTATTTCACGATGGTCTGTTGCGGTTCAGGATGGTCTGTTGCGATTCAGGACGGTCTGTTGCGATTCAGGATGGTCTGTTGTGATTCAGGATGGTCTGTTGTGATTCAGGATGGTCTGTTGTGTTTTAGGATGGTCTGTTGTGATTCAGGATGGTCTGTTGTGTTTCAGGATGGTGTGTTGTGATTCAGGATGGTCTGTTGTGATTCAGGATGGTCTGTTGTGATTCAGGATGGTCTGTTGTGATTCAGGATGGTCTGTTGTGTTTTAGGATGGTCTGTTGTGATTCAGGATTGTCTGTTGTATTTCACGATGGTCTGTTGTGATTCAGGATGGTCTGCTGTGATTCAGGATGGTCTGTTGTGATTCAGGATGGTGTGTTATGATTCAGGATAGTGTGTTGTGATTCAGGATGGTCTGTTGTGATTCAGGATGGTGTGTTGTGATTCAGGATGGTGTGTTGTGATTCAGGATGGTGTGTTGTGATTCAGGATGGTCTGTTGTGTTCAGGATGGTCTGTTGTGTTCAGGATGGGCTGTTGTGTTTCAGGATGGTCTGTTGTGTTTCAGGATGGTCTGTTGTTTTTCAGGATGGTCTGTTGTGTTTCAGGGTGGTCTGTTGTGATTCAGGATGGTCTGTTGTGATTCAGGATGGTCTGTTGTGATTCAGGATGGTCTGTTGTGTTTTAAGATGGTCTGTGTTGTTTTATGATGGTCTGTTGTGATTCAGGATGGTCTGTTGTGTTTCAGGATGGTCTGTTGTGATTCAGGATGGTCTGTTGTGATTCAGGATGGTCTGTTGTGATTCAGGATGGTCTGTTGTATTTCACGATGGTCTGTTGTGATTCAGGACGGTCTGTTGCGATTCAGGACGGTCTGTTGTGATTCAGGATGGTCTGTTGTGATTTAGGATGATGTGTTGTGTTTCAGGATGGTGTGTTATGATTCAGGATAGTGTGTTGTGATTCAGGATGGTCTGTTGTGATTCAGGATGGTCTGTTGTATTTCACGATGGTCTGTTGTGATTCAGGACGGTCTGTTGCGATTCAGGATGGTCTGTTGTGATTCAGGATGGTCTGTTGTGATTCAGGATGGTCTGTTGTGATTCAGGATGGTGTGTTGTGATTCAGGATGGTGTGTTGTGATTCAGGAAGGTGTGTTGTGATTCAGGATGATCTGTTGTGATTCAGGATGGTCTGTTGTGATTCAGGATGGTGTGCTGTTTTTCAGGATGGTATGTTGTGATTCAGGATGGTGTGTGTTTATTTACTGTACCTGCGCCTGAGAGAGGAAAGGAGGGCTGAAGACAGGTACATTGCCGTACGGGCTGCTCGGCTTCTCAAACTGACTCCTGATGTGGTACTGGCCTGGACCTGGCACTCCCTACAGACAGACAGAGACAGAGAGACACAGAGAAAGAGAGAGAGACAGAGACAGAGACAGAGAGACAGAGAGAGAGACAGAGAGAGAGAGACATACAGAGAGAGAGGGAGACACAGAGAGATAGAGAGACAGAGACAGAGAGATAGATATATATAATATGACATTTGTAATGTCTTTATTGTTTTGAAACTTCTGTATGTGTAATGTTTACTGTTAATTTTTATTGTTTATTTCACTTTTGTATATTATCTACCTCACTTGCTTTGACAATGTTAACACATGTTTCCCATGCCAATAAAGCCCCTTGAATTTAATTGAATTTAATTGAGAGAGAGAGAGAGAGACAGAGAGACAGACAGAGAGGTAGAGAGAGATAGAGACAGAGAGAGATAGAGAGACAGAGAGAGATAGAGAGACAGATAGAGAGAGAGAGAGAGAGAGAGAGACAGAGAGACACAGAGAAAGAGAGAGAGACAGAGACAGAGACAGAGAGACAGAGACAGAGAGAGAGAGAGAGACATACAGAGAGAGAGGGAGACACAGAGAGATAGAGAGACAGAGACAGAGAGATAGATATATATAATATGACATTTGTAATGTCTTTATTCTTTTGGAACTTCTGTGAGTGTAATGTTTACTGTTCATTTTTTATTGTTTATTTCACTTTTGTATATTATCTACTCCAATTGCTTTGGCAATGTTAACATGTGTTTCCCATGCCAATAAAGCCCCTTGAATTGAATTGAGTCATTGGTTTATCCCAAGAGGGAGAGCGGAAGATAGAGTAGCTTGGTGATTTTGGATGCCATCTGAGCCCTTCCAGCTGAGGACTGCAGAGGTGAGGACTGCAGAGGTGAGGACTACAGAGGTGAGGACTGCAGAGGTGAGGACTGCAGAGGTGAGGACTGCAGAGGTGAGGACTGCTGAGGTGAAGACTACAGATGTGAGGACTGCAGAGGTGAGGACTACAGGGGTGAGGACTGCAGAGGTGAGGACTACAGAGGTGAGGACTGCAGAGGTGAGGACTGCAGAGGTGAGGACTGTAGACGTGAGGACTGCAGAGGTGAGGACAGCAGATGTGAGGACTGCAGAGGTGAGGACTGCAGAGGTGAGGACTGCAGAGGTGAGAAAAGTAGAAGAGTCAATTATGACGATGAACATTCCGAGCGGGCGGAGATGGAGACTGAGTGAGGGATGTCAGAAGAAGAATAACCTACCTCTGATTAGACATTAGTAGCGCCCCATCCCAAATGGTAGGGTATTCCCTTTTTACTACTATTGACCAGGGCCTGGTGCACTATCTAGAGAATAAGATGCCATTTGGGATGCATGCCTGGGTTGCAGTGAGGGGAGTGGAGTGGGCCATTAAAATGAAGTCCTCCCCATAGTGGCCCTTTCACCCTCCCCAGGAGCCATGTCCCACATGTCCTCCACACTGCTACATGATGTAGAGACCATCAGAGTCCCACATGTCCTCCATACTGCTACATGATGTAGAGACCATTAGAGTCCCACATGTCCTCCACACTGCTACATGATGTAGAGACCATTAGAGTCCCACATGTCCTCTACACTGCTACATGATGTAGAGACCATTAGAGTCCCACATGCCCTCTACACTGCTACATGATGTAGAGACCATTAGAGTCCCACATGTCCTCTACACTGCTACATGATGTAGAGACCATTAGAGTCCCACATGTCCTCCACACTGCTACATGATGTAGAGACCATCAGAGTCCCACATGTCCTCCATACTGCTACATGATGTAGAGACCATTAGAGTCCCACATGTCCTCCACACTGCTACATGATGTAGAGACCATTAGAGTCCCACATGTCCTCTACACTGCTACATGATGTAGAGACCATTAGAGTCCCACATGTCCTCCACACTGCTACATGATGTAGAGACCATTAGAGTCCCACATGTCCTCTACACTGCTACATGATGTAGAGACCATTAGAGTCCCACATGTCCTCCACACTGCTACATGATGTAGAGACCATTAGAGTCCCACATGTCCTCTACACTGCTACATGATGTAGAGACCATTAGAGTCCCACATGTCCTCCACACTGCTACATGATGTAGAGACCATTAGAGTCCCACATGTCCTCCACACTGCTACATGATGTAGAGACCATTAGAGTCCCACATGTCCTCCACACTGCTACATGATGTAGAGACCATTAGAGTCCCACATGTCCTCTACACTGCTACATGATGTAGAGACCATTAGAGTCCCACATGTCCTCTACACTGCTACATGATGTAGAGACCATTAGAGTCCCACATGTCCTCCACACTGCTACATGATGTAGAGACCATTAGAGTCCCACATGTCCTCTACACAGACATATAAACACACACACTGAGAAACCAAGCTGCACACAAAGTAAGCAAACATACACTCAGAGGAAAATTTGTACACTAAGCAAGCACACACACACACATATAAACACACACACACACACACACCTCTTTGGTGGGCAAACACATTGGAAGCGGTGAGGAATAATGATGTCTGGAAGAATGAATGTGGTCGCTGTGCGTGCAGCTTCTGTTTCTAGAAGTCTGCTGCCAACTCTTTAGAGGTCAACTAAAGACTGTCACTGCCTACGTTCCACAGCAGAATACCTCCAGCCAGCACATCCAATCCTACAGCCTCCTGTATATGGGTCCTGTGGGCTCTGGTCATCAGTGAGACTATAAAAGGAACTGGTTGCCATTTGGGGCGGCAGTGTAGCCTAGTGGTTAGAGTGGTGGACTAGTAACCGGAAGGTTGCAAGTTCAAATCCCTGAGCTGACAAGGTACAAATCTGTCGTTCTGAACAGGCAGTTAACCCACTGTTCCTAGGCCGCCATTGAAAATAAGAATTTGTTCTTAACTGACTTGTCTAGTTAAATAAAGGTAAAATAAATAAATAAACCATGGGCATAAGTAGACCTACAGAGAGGTCTTCGTAGGTTGGGGCTGGGGTCTGTTCAATTTTAATGCCATTTTTTACCCTTCTCCTTGAAAAGCATTGGTGAATTTTCCCATTAATGAATTGACTGAATTGAAATGGAAATGACAGTATACAGTGCAGGGTGCAGGAACACTGATCACATTGTATTAGCAGGTAGTGCACAAGCTCCGTCCAAATGTGAAGCTTGAATGCCCTCTAGTGGTTCATGATATAACTGAGACAGGAAGTTGAAAGTAGAACACGACAGTGTCACGCATAAAATAAGCATTTCACTGGAAAGACATGGGGAAAGGAAAAAAGAGGAAATGAGAGGAGAGGAGGGGAGAGGGGGAGGAGAGAAGAGGGGAGGAAGAAACACAGATAGGGAAAGCAAGGGAAAGGAGAGGAGAGGAGAGAAAAGGGGAGAAAAGGGGAGAGAAGGGGAGGAATACACAGATAGGGAAAGCAAAGGAAAGGAGAGGAGAGGAGAGGAGAGGAAAGGAGAGGAGAGGAAAGCCAGAACAAGGCTGGAGACATTCCAGAAAAAAAACATGCAAACACATAGCTGTTGTGACTAATGAAAATAATGTTTCATCTGAGATTGAAAAATATATCTTTCTATGATCTTGAAGAGAAGAATAACACTCCAACACTCCAGTCCCTGAGGATTGTTGCTGTTGGAGACCTGCTCCTCTTTTTTATGGGACTAGGAGAGAACAGTTTCCTTTCCAGCAGGGATGGAACACACTCTAAGGCCCCTTCCAGAGCTTCTAGATTGGCACAGTGCTGACTTACTGTCTCACTAGGAGAGGGTTGGGAGTGCTTACTCCATGCCCCCATCCTTTCCTCCCTCCTTACCTCTCTCCCTCCTATCCTCTCTCCCTCCCTACCATCCTCTCTTCCTCCCTCCTATCATCTCTCCCTCCTATCATCCCTCCCTCCCTCCCTCCCTCCCTCCCTCCCTCCCTCCCTCCCTCCCTCCCTCCCTCCCTCCCTTCCTCTCTCCCTCCCTTCCTCCCTTCCTCTCTCCCTACCTCCCTCCTTTCCTACCTCCCTCCTTTCCTATCTCTCTCTCTCCCTCCCTCCTTTCCTCTCTCTCTCCCTTCCTCTCTCCCTCCCTTCCTCTCTCCTTCCTTCCTTCCCTCCCTCCCTCCCTCAGGCTCCCTTAACCTTAAAGCTGTCCGCTGAACAGACAGCACACTCCCCCCTCAGCCCCAAAAGGCCCTTTGAGAAAGGGTAGGAAGCTGATGTCACCAGTAGTGTTTTCCCCCCCATTCCGGTCACTCCCTCTCATTCTCAACGCAGTGCATTCAAACATGCTTAGCGTTGCTCCTCCAGTCTAGTCTAGGTGTGGACCATACTCCAAGTCTCATGCTCAAGTATCAAGTAGCACTATGAAAGAGGGACGAGGGAGACTAGAGGTGTCACTGTGCTGACGATGATTAGGGTTGTTACAGTATGGCGACGTGGCATCACTGGTATGGACACATCCCCTAAGGAGTTACCTTCTTCTCCTCCTGCAAGGTGACAATCTCGTGGTAGCGCGGGACGACCAGCTCGGCCCGACTCTTCTGCCCCTTCACATTGACGTTCTCGTACTCCGTCGTGGAATACCTGCAGACGGACGTGGGATAGGTGGAGGAAATGGGAAGTGTATTTGTCAGCAGCTCTTAAGCTTTTAGGAGGGAGGATTTATTTCCCCTGTCAATCATCTCCAAATGACCCTGTCAAAATCCAATCCAATTTTATTTGTCACATGCTTCGTAAACAACAGCTGTAGACTAACAGTGAAATGCTTACTTACGGGCCGTTTCCAACCCTGTTAATCACATCTATCTGGGAATGGGAGAGGATGGGAGAGGATGGGAGAGGACTGATTTACACGTCCAAGCCAAGCTCAATTGAAGAGAGTGGGGGATGTGATGGCTGGGGGAACGCAGGTGCCCTCCCTACTATTGAGCTGTTGAAGCCTTTCAAATAACTATGTCGGGAGGATGCTCACAATATCCAAAAGTGCTTAGTAAGACTCATTCTCACTCACCATCAATAATACTGTCAGGAAGTGCATTGTAAACAATGTTAAAGACTTTAATTTTACTTTGGAGGCAAAAATGACTGAATAGTGGAGCGTATATCCCGTGTTGTCATTTGGCCTGAGTGGATTTCGATAAAGAGGGAAACGAATGCACATTTCAGAGAATTTGATCCTGTTGTACCAACTGCCTATACAGTTTAAGTCAGAAGTTTACATACACTTATGTTGGAGTCATTAAAACTCGTTTTTTCAACCACTCCAGAAAATTCTTGTTAACAAACTATAGTTTTGGCAAGTCACTTAGGACATCTACTTTGTGCATGACACAAGCAATTTTTCCAACAATTGTTTACAGACAGATTATTTCACTTATAATTCACTGTAATCACAATTCCAGTGGGTCAGAAGTTTACATACACTAAGTTGACTGTGCCTTTAAACAGCTTGGAAAATTCCAGAAAAGTATGTCATTGCTTGAGAAGCTTCTGATAGGTTAATTGACTTAATTTGAGTCAATTGGAGGTGTACCTGTGGATGTATTTCAAGGCCTACCTTCAAAATCACTGCCTCTTTGCTTGACATCATGGGAAAATCTAAAGAAATCAGCTAAGACCTCAGAAAAAAAATTGTAGACCTCTACAAGTCTGCTTCATCCGTGTGAGCAATTTCCAAATGCCTGAAGGTACCATGTTCATCTGTACAAACAATAGTATGCAAGTATAAACCCCATTGGACCACACAGCCCGTCATACCGCTCAGGAAGGAGACGTGTTCTGTCTCCTAGAGATTAACGTACTTTGGTGCGAAAAGTGCAGATCAATCCCAGAACAACAGCAAAGGACCTTGTGATGCTGGAGATGCTGGAGGAAACAGGGACAAAAGTATCTATATCCACAGTCAAATTAGTCCTGTATCGACATAACCTGAAAGGCAGCTCAGCAAGGAAGAAGCCACTGCTCCAAAACCGCCATAAAAAAGCCAGACTACAGTGTGCAACTGCACAAAGATTTTACTTTTTAGAGAAATGTCCTCGTCTGATGAAACAAAAATAGAACTGTTTGGCCATAATCACCATCGTTATCTTTGGAGGAAAAAGGGGGAGGCCTGAAAGCCGAAGAACACCATTCCAACCGTGAAGCACGGGTGTGGCAGCATCACGTTGTGGGGGTCCTTTGCTGCAGGAGGGACTGGTGCACTTCAAAAAATAGATGACAAAATTATGTGGATATATTGAAGCAACATCTCAAGACATTAGACAGGAAGTTAAAGCCTGGTCACAAATGGGTCTTGCAAATGGACAATGACCCCAAGCATACTTCCAAAGTTGTGGCAAAATGGCTTAAGGAAAACAAAGTCAAATTATTGGAGTGGCCATCACAAAGCCCTGACCTCAATCCTATAGAAAAGTTGTGGGCAGAACTGAAAAAGCGTGTGCGAGCAAGGAGGCATTCAAACCTGACTCAGTTACACCAGCTCTGTCAGGAGGAATGGGCCAAAATTCACCCAACTTATTGTGGGAAGCTTGTGGAAGGCTACCCAAAAATAAAAGCTGAAATAAATCACTCTCTACTAGTATTCTGACATTTCACATTCTTAAAATAAAGTGGTGATCCTAACTGAACCAAGACAGGGAATTTTTACTAAGATTAAATGTCAGGAATTGTGAAAAAACTGAGTTTAAATGTATTTGGCTAAGGTGTATGTAAAGGTCCGACTTCAACTGTAGATGTGTGACTGCCGTGGTCCTATGGATCTGAGTCACTGGAATGGAGAAGGCTAGGCGTGTTTAGTAGCAGTGAAGTGTTGGATGTGAGGACAGGCAGACAGCACTCACTCTTCAGGATCATATTGCCCTGGTCCAGGGCTCTCTTCTCCCTTCACCTCGCCTCGCTTCCCTGTCATCTTCCCAAAATGGACGCCTTTGTACTTCAGAGAGAAGCTGGTTTCTGCCTGTGGAAATAAAACCGTGACGATGGAAGGGGGGGTTGTTTCTATTTTAGAATGGTGTTTTTTGCTTAGCTTTCTTTAAGATGGGATGATGAATTTCCACTAAATGTCAGTGTATTTCAGAACAGTTGAGATTCAGCGACCAGTAATCTCTTTCCTTTACAACCTCCCTCACTTTTACTCTGGCATTTGAGATATGGCACAGGGGCTATTAACACACAGGCATGACAATAAAGTCAGTTCTGGAAATGAGCAGCCCTTTTCTAAGTATTCTTGGGTTCAGAATGACATGGCAAGTTTGAATTCAATCAGCGACACACGAACAGTAACTGAATATGTCAGTCAACAACACAAGCTGCATCCAATTTGCGAACACTACAAACTTATCTTTAACAAAAAATACCGTCTAACAAAATGGTACCAAAATACTAACTCCTAAAGCAAAGCAAAGCAACTCAGGATATAAGTAACTTAGTCTGCTTTGAAATTAATTGTACACTGTGATGCATATTGAAGTTAGGAGAAAAAAAGGTTTATTCATCAGACACCCAATAGATCAGTGGTGCCCAAACAAGTCTTATCAGCATAGTTTTCCCTATTCTGAAAGAATGCCATTAGACAGCTACTTAACTCCATGACCTGATACACTTGGTGGTTAAAAACACATGTCAGTCAGGAGATTTAAAGCCCTTAAAGACAAGGAGCGAGAGGGAGAGGAAGAAAGGAATTAATTGATGCACTCTTGATAACCCTAAATCACTGAGCTCTTTCTGTCAGCCTGGAGTGTTGATATAATTCCTATTTGATTCATCTCTGTCTGCCAGCCTGGATAACCTACCTGACTAATCTCTTTCTGCCAGCCTCAAAGGTTGATATAACCTACCTGACTAATCTCTTTCTGCCAGCCTGGAGTGTTGATATAACCTACCTGACTAATCTCTTTCTATCAGCCTGGAGTGTTGATATAACCTACCTGACTAATCTCTTTCTATCAGCCTGGAGTGTTGATATAACCTACCTGACTAATCTCTTTCTATCAGCCTGGAGTGTTGATATAACCTACCTGACTAATCTCTTTCTATCAGCCTGGAGTGTTGATATAACCTACCTCAAGGACGTTGTTGACTTGGTTAGTCATTAGCAAATTAAATATAGTTTAATTGAAGGCCAGACCAGTGGGCGGTGCATTATTTTAAGTGAATATTGTAATATAACTTGAAGAATAATTACTAATGGTCCTCTTTGTTGACACCAGAATAAATGAACAAGGTGCTTTGTGGAGCTCCGATCATTAGCTATGGAAATAGTTTTCGGGCAAATTAAGAGGCCCACTGGTGCATTAGATCGGCTGCTGCTAATGGAACTCTCTCACACAGAGTAAGTGCAAACACACGCACACACACACTCACTCACTAATGAATTTACTCTCACCACTCTCACTGTCATAACTTGAGTGAGCGAGCGAGCATGCGAGTGAGCGAGTGAGCGTGTGTGTGTGAGTGTGTGCGTGCTTGTGCTCCTCTCTTACCACCACTGGGTTGTAGAAAGCAGGTCCTAATGTATCATCCTTTTCTGGTGCCTTTTGCTTGCAAAGAAATCCCTGTCCATTGTCTTCATAGCCAAAGGCCTGCCCAGGTGACGGGATGGAAGGAATGTCTGGCTGTGGCAGGAACTTGAGGCGAGTAGGAACACCCCGAAGCCACTAGTGGAATACACAACATAAGAAACACATTAACATGCTCAGCCACTTCCTGAATGGGAAACATGAAATTCACTACTTCCATGTATCTGCTTCCCCTGCCCTCATATTTAGCCGTACATTGAAGTGTTGTACCCTCGTCTTTTCAGGACAACCAGGGCTACAAGTAGAATACAAAACAACTTAACATAAACAGTTGCAGTCATGAGTTTTATTGACAAAAGCAAAAACCTGATCAAAATGTATTTATTTGACTGCTGTAAAGACAGAAATTGTTTACTCAGTGGGAAAGGAATATCCAACTACTCAGCGACAACTGTATGGATTTGTGACAGCAACTATATGAGCTTATTACAGTATTATAGACACTATGTCCTGGGCGACAAACCCTTACTCTTACATTCTAACCACTCGTGTCTCTTGTAGGCGTCATAGAGAAAAACAAATTACATGTGCATGTTTGAGAGAGTCTCAGCTTTTCATATTGTGGTTTTGTAAGAAGAACCATTTTCGGATCCGTCTCACAAACACTGCTCTCACAAACACCTGCCCCAATCAACGGTCGGCATCAGCAAATGCTGAAGAAATAGACAAATCCAGAAGTCTGTAGCACAAGCACACAATGTCTAAGAGGGTGTGGAAGCACTAAAAAAAATCACAGATGATAGCGTGGGACTGAAATTATTCAATGGCTTTTTTTTCTACATCTTCTGCATCATCTGGTTTAAGTAGCATCATTTGATTTGAGTAAAAATGTTGTTGTACAGACTTAAAATATGTGCAGTGACAAGTTGGGATGGTTCCCAACTCATCTTTGCAGTATGTCACAGAGTGTGCTAAGATGGAATAGCTTAGGCTAGTACATGGGTGTATTCATTAGGGCACACCGTAGCAAAACATTTCGCAGTGGAAAACTTTTTTTGCAATGAAAACAAGTGTTTCTTATTGGACAAATGCAGGTAGGTACCTCTTCGTTTGGGCCTGTTTGCTTCTAGTGAATACACCTCAGGGACACATACCACCTTAGTCCGTCTCTTCCCCGGAGGCTCACTCTCAGCTCCCCTCTGTGTGTTTCCTGCTGCCTGCCGGACGTTGTACGTTCCAGGGCCCGGGACTTCTGACACCACCTCATCAAACCGCTTTGATCGATTCTTTAGACTTTGTCCTCCCAGAATGTTATCCTACAAGGTTCAGATCAATGTCACCTTGGTTTATGATTATCTAAGCTTGGGAATCAAATTGAACCCAATGCATTGATTCTTCAGACCCATTTGACAAGACTGCTAGAAAGACAAGTGAATTCAATTCACACTTGGATGGATGGATGCATCCATGACTTACCTTGCTATGTGAGCTGTTGTATTGTCCCGGTCCAGGCAAGGCTTTGTCATTGCTGGACCTGTGGAACATTGAGGGCCGTTTGGAGAGTGAGAGGAACGGAGCATAGCCATCTGCAAAACAGTGACAAATGTCAATGGATATAGACCTATACACATACTTTGAACATATTTTATACACTGTCAACTTGTAACAGTATATATATTACATTTTCAATTGCTTTCAAGAACAGCCTACTTTATGAATCTGAGATCAACATGATTAAATATTGGATTAATCACAAATTGTGCATGTATGTAACAAAGGCTACCTTTTGCGTCAATATGGCTACTTCAAACACAAAACAGCACTTTAGCCATAGGCCTGCCCTACATGGATTTCAGATAAGCAACAGTCATAATAACTCATTTAAAAAACGGACAAATTATGACAATTTGCGAGCTTGTTCCTAAAACGCTGCTAAAACTTCCTTTTGAAAACATCAACAACCCTACCTGATTTTTTGGTTTTGTATTGAATGACCTCGTATGATCCTGGCCCAACTTCGGACGTGGTGCTGCCCACGGTGAGGTAGGTAACTCTAGGAGCGCGCCCATACATTTTCACCAGGAATGACTCGAAGACAAAACAACTCGGTAAAATGTCAAATTAAATCCTCGTAGACGTCGTTTTTGTCGTTTCCCTCGGTAATTTGGAGTTAGTAAAAAAAAAAAAAAATCCTAATGGAGCAAAAAAAATATTATTTATTTTCGGTGCTACAATGTTATTGTGCGTCGTTGCTTAGACACAGACTACGCCAGTTTGGAGTCGCGTTTCACCCGTTAAACAATGGAAGGATTATGGAGATGGAACTTTACAATGATTCTAAAAGCTGTTCATTATCGCACCGTGGTTGAACCTAACATGCAAAAAATCAAAACATTAACTTCTGTAATGTATCAGCTATTACGAGGATAATTGTTTGTTACCTCATTGGAAGGCAATATCAAACGGAGGGACCCCTTTATTTAGAACAATGATGCCATCTAGCGGTTTAACACGTGTCATGCAGTTGCATCTTGATGACGCTCAGTCACTGTGATGCTCCCAGCCCATGTGATTTGATAGAGCAGTAATAATTTATAGATAAGACTAAATAAAATGTTGAATGACAACGTATTCCATGCAATGGCATTTCATGAGTTGCTATGTAGGGGAATGCTGAGGATCGATGATCTGTGCATAGTTTTGAGGAAGAAACAAATAAATCAGACATATCCAATTCAATATTTTAACGATCTTCCCAACTGCAGGTGGCAGCAAAATATCGTCCAGTCGTCCGGAATGCTACAATGTACAAGAAGAAGATTGAATAAACTCGCGAGAAGTCCCGGAACCGTTTCTGCTGCTGAGAGAGGTGCATGAAGAAAAGACGAAACACAACAAAGTAAAACTGGCGCGGGCGCTACTTTTAATAATAACTGTTTCATAAATGTATAGTTACAGACCACAGTAACTAACTATTTAAACGTGTGGTATTAATTTAGTTAAATAACGTCGTTGGTAGAATTTCATAATGCCAAGTAGCACATCTTTGTTGGAGACCGAGGAAACTGAGCCGGAGATCCCGCCACTAGTTGTGCATGCATTCGCCGACATAGGCCTGGATGACCACTACAGACACACGGAACAACCCGAGAGCCTTTTGCATCCACGCCCGGTCTCTCATTTCAATGTGCTTGGTGCCGTGCTGGACCTGCAGCCTATACAGCACCACCATCCGACACCGACGGAAGAGGACGAAGAAAGAGCCAATGAAGACGTGTTGGGAGAGGATGATTTCAACAAGACGCTTGTGCAGGCCCAAGGCTCGGGACTAGGCTCTGTTATGCTACCTGGATTGGATACGCCCGAGACACTCTTGCTGTACAATGAGTTTGACCACGGCACACTACAACAGGCTACGGGAATGATGATTTTACCGCCTGTGTATGGAGAGCCTGTGTATGAAGTTGAGACATCGCTGCTCATGCGGAGGAAGAGTGTGAACACAACAGAGTGTGTCTCGGTGCCCAGCTCAGAACATGTTGCCGAGATTGTCGGTAGACAAGGTGAGTAAACTAGCTAGTATTATTTATTTTAATTAGCCAGACGTGTATGTTGGATGCTAGCTTGATTCGGCAAGAGTTACATTTTTTATGTATGTTGCCAGTTTGTTAATTGACATTGTAAAATGTAATTTGGAAACAAACAGCTGGCTAACTGATGCTAACTTCAAATCCACATTTCAGAGTTGGGTAACTGGCAAAGCAAATATCGTTATGTTGATTCTAGCTATCTTTCTCTAGCCATGTGATTGATGCATATTTGGATTGCAAGTTAACTAGTTACTAGTAGTTAGCTACCTAGTTAGTTACGTTTAGCTAGTTTCATGGTATGCTAATTATCGAACCTAGGTAGCTTTGCTTTGTCCAGTTAGCACCCAAAATGATTGCTTTGCCTTTGTTGATTACCATGCCACATCAGCTAGCAAGCTATCGCTACCAAATCGGTGTAATATACCGCGATTTTAGTTTTGCTAGCAATCTATCAAATTGTCTTTTCATAGATGGTGTACATTTTTGATCCGCTTAACTTTTTGTATCGACTGGACTGCAAATAAACATGTTTGGCAAATAGTTTGTCTGCATCTGTTATAGACCTCGCCATCTTGTAGTCCTAAAACCCGGAAATAAGTTAGCAGTCCCTGGTTCGTTCAGCCATCCCTATGGGGAAAATACATGGGGAAAGAATGGTGTTTTGGAAAAAAACGCCGAAAATAAAGTCTGAGGTTATCACCGGTTTAGGAAATCTTATACGTTTTGATCTGAGCTAATAGCAGTCAGTTAACAAGACCTTTATGAATTATGAAGCCTTTGTGTTTTTTATTACATGAATTCTTAGTGACTTTAGCTGATGATCTCAAAGAACACAACGTATAAGATCTAAGTCTGTTTCCGACAGACCTTTGTTTCAGCGTTTATCGAAAAACGCCATTCGTTTTCCTCATAGGCCTACAAAAAGACGCCATTACTATTTCTCTCTGTGGGGAATGGTGGACTGGGAATGGTGGAGTTAAACCATGAGGAAACCGGAAATGACAAAATGTATAAATTGGACTTAACACTATCTACAGCGAGACATCTAGCTATGAATTGTTAGTCATCTCAGATTTCACAATAGTAAGAAATCAAGATTGTAATTATAAGGATAAAGATTAATGTCTGAGGTTTTCCCTTCCAACGTGTATTATTATTTTTTTTCTTAGG
Source organism: Oncorhynchus clarkii lewisi (assembly GCF_045791955.1). Lineage (NCBI taxonomy): Eukaryota > Metazoa > Chordata > Actinopteri > Salmoniformes > Salmonidae > Oncorhynchus > Oncorhynchus clarkii. The sequence goes on from NC_092152.1 coordinate 10,740,351, forward strand.
TTGCAAGATCAAGGCATTGCGAGCAAAGACCAACACCTACATCAAGACCCCAGTGCGAGGGGAGCAGCCGGTGTTCGTGGTGACAGGGCGGAAGGAGGATGTGGTCATGGCCAAGAGGGAGATCCTCTCGGCGGCTGAGCACTTCTCCCTCATCCGAGCCTCCCGGAACAAGGCAGGTTCGATGGCTGCAGCAGGGCCAGGGCTACCTGCTGCACCTTCCCTACCTGGTCAAACCACCATCCAGGTGCGTGTTCCCTACCGCGTGGTGGGACTGGTGGTTGGGCCCAAGGGGGCGACCATCAAGCGCATCCAACAGCAGACACACACTTACATTGTCACTCCTAGCCGAGACAAAGAGCCAGTGTTTGAGGTGACGGGCATGCCTGAGAATGTGGACCGAGCACGAGAGGAGATCGAGGCCCACATTGCCATACGCACAGGCAACTGTGTGGAGATTCCAGGAGACGAGAACGACTTCCACTACAACGGCACTGACGTCAGCTTCGAGGCGGGAAGCTGTGGGGCGTGGCTGCAGTCGACCGCAGCCGCACCTGCCAGTGCCCAGCGTACCAGCAACTGCGGTGTGCGCATGACCGCCAACTACCGCAACGACAGCTCCAGCTCTCTGGGCAGTGGCTCCACTGACTCCTACTATGGCGGAGGGGGGAACCGCATGGCCGACTTCAGCCCCACCAGCCCCTTCGTCAACAATAACAACAATGTTGGGGCCAGCTTCTGGTTTGAGGAGACTCTACTCCCCTTGGCGTCTGAGGAGCTGGCAGCACTGGGATCTCCAGGGTTTGACCCTCTGGCCATCACCACAGCTGCTCCTGCACCGCAGCCACAGGTGGTGTGGAGCCACTTGGAACAGGGTGTCCAGCTGTTGGGTGGTCGCCAGGCCCCTGTCCGAGACAGCCAATCCGGCACACCTCACCTCTCCCCTGCCTTCCAAGAGGCCTTGGAACACCCCATGGCCCAGCGGGTTCAAAGGGTCTCCCTCAGCGTCTCAGAGTCTCAAAAGTTCCCAGTCTACGGCCCCACCTTCTCGTCCTCCAGTGACAGCTCCAGCTCTCCCCCAGACTCATGCAGAGGAGGCCAGGAATGCATCCGTTGCCTGGAGAGTGAGATCATCGCAGCCCTGGTGCCCTGCGGACACAACCTCTTCTGCATAGAATGCGCCAACCGCATCTGCCAGAGCCCCGAGGCCATCTGCCCAGTGTGTCAGGCACCAGTCACCCAGGCCATACGGCTGAGCCTGCCCTGAGCCCTGACGGGGTTGGTTGGGGGAGAGGGGCAGAGTGGGTGGTGTGTGGGTCCACGCACGTGCCTAGTATTGTCCTCCTGGTCAGACTCGCTATGTACCAATGGGATTCCCTGAAATACTTTTTTATTTTGACATGTTAATACTCTTCCTACCTTTTTTTAGTGTTTTTATTTTAAATGTAATGTATCACATTTTTGGGGATCACTGAACTTATCCTAGGTGTTCAACTGTCTTTGAATCAAGGTTTAAGTTGGTTATAACATTTTATTTCTCTCCTGGCCTTAGTTGGACCTTTTATTTTTCTGTTAGTCTTTTTTCTTTTTATATGAGAAAATACTTCTCCCTGTCTGTTATTAGCTGTGCTTACAGACAGGAAGTACCAGGACGTGCTACTTCAGTACTGCCATGCTTTCCATTGCAACTTGAAAACATGATCTGTTTACAGTAACTCGTGCCTAATTTCACTTAAGTAATTGAAACATACGACCGGTTTTGTGGGCACGCAGTGTTACCATAGAACTCTATAGAAAAAGCCTGTGGCCTTTTTTTAGAAAGCATGTATGTTATTGAACACTATCACTCAACCCATACCTTCCGCTTCAGGAGGTCAGACTGACGATGCATTTGGGTAGTGACCTGGTCTTCCGTTGTGGTCAACTCATGCTCCTATGTAGGTGGTTGGGTTCCTGACATTCCAGCCATATTATCCAGTATTTTTTTTTACCCACATTGAACTTAACTAGCCTACACCTACCCTAGTGTGTTAAATTGGACTAACGGCCTCCTGACCTCTTCATATGATCTGCCTTCTCACGTTTTGAGTTTTATCATGTGCCCAAGCACTGACCCCATCTCTTCTCTGCTGACAGATGATACCTAGTATTACCCCGGCTGTCATCCTCTCATCCCTGTTCCCGTCCGCTGTAGGCTGCATTACACAGGCAGCCGAATTCTGATATTTTGCCCAATTATTGGCAAAGCTCTGATCTGATTGGGCTGACTGTAAATGCAGCTCGGGTGTGTTATTCTAACTTCTGGGGAATGCATTGGTCCTAAACCTCTCAACCCCAATCTTTATATTTTGTGTATGGAATTTTGTTAATGACAGGTAAATATAGACATTTATTTTTATTTCACTTGAAGTTACATTATATACTGTATATAAATATATTAAAATGTTTACAAATAATTATTTTTTCCTCTGTACAGAACTGGGAGGGTGAGTTGCGGTGTACTGCAGACTGTCAGTGATATTTGCTTGTAGTATATTTCACCAGTGTTGAAAAACGATTAGCTGCCGTCTTGTAGTTGAGGGAAAGTGCACATACGCATGTTTTCATAATGTACCGCATTGTGCACTGCAAAGGCCAAGGATCAAACATGAGCTGCACCTGTACGCTACCAAATTAATGGAATACATGCTTCTTAAATATCTATGCTGTACCAACAGTTAAAGAATTTGCTAATTTTACTACACTTCTGTTATGTATATGTAGGGAAGACTAATGACATAAATTTAACAAATTGAGTCAAGTTTAAAGCAAACTATATATTTTATGATAAATGGCCTTCTAAGTTGTGGCCAAAGCACTGATTTATATATTTGCTGTAAAGAGAATTAAGAGTTTTATTTTTCTGATATTACTTAATAAAGATGGTTTCATTCAAAACCCTGTCTCATTTTGACTTAAACATTTTTTACAGGGTACATTGTTCAAACGGCTGCTGAATGTTCATTCCTAGTCAGTAAATGGTTACATTACTTTCTAGAGATCTGTATAGGCTGGCGTTGTTTCTGAAGTTCCACGAAATATGGTTTTCTACCTCACTGTTAGTGGGGCATGAGTCAAGACCAGGGGCCCCCGGTTGCACATTTTGGTTTTTGCCCTACCACTAATGATTCAAATGGATTATTTGTAGTGCTAGGGAAAAAACACCTGTGGTCTAGATTTAGACAAGGAGCTAGGCAACAGGCACCGGACCGGGTGTGTTGTACTGCACAGAGGCATGTACTTCCTTAGCACAGCGTCTGCCGGGCCCTGGAGTTGATCTGCCTGCCGCAGTCTCTGGAGGTCTGTCTGACCTTGCCTGCCGGGAAATAGGTCAGACATGTGGCAGCTACTGGCCTGGTAAGACAGCTCCCTGTTCTTTCTACATCTTCAGGGAGCCAATTACACAACTACATACAGTCTAGGACTAGAAAATGTGGCGGCATTGATCAATCTGCTGTGAGGAATAAACCCCAATGAGGAGTATTTATAAAGTGGATGGGACACCACCGTTGCTCTGTTGTCAGATGCCACGCAGGCTTTTGTGCACGGTGCTCACTTCACGGTTTCTCAAACTCGATCCTGAGCCCCCCCCTGGGTGCAAGTTTTGGTTTTCACTATACAGTTGATTATTTGAAAACTAAACGTGCACCCAGACAGAGTTTGGGAAACACTGGCATAGGCCAGACAACTCTCCATCTCACTGTTTCGGGCCATCTTCTCATTCTACCCCATGCAGGATCTGTTACTGTTTTGAAGGCACCCTTGTTTCAGGTTCTAGGAAAAGGGCTTGTCTGGTGATGTTAGGGGGCTCCTCAGAGTACTTACTAAATGTACACTGCTCAAAAAAATAAAGGGAACACTTAAAACAACACAATGTAACTCCAAGTCAATCACACTTCTGTGAAATCAAACTGTCCACTTAGGAAGCAACACTGATTGATAATACATTTCACATGCTGTTGTGCAAATGGAATAGACAACAGGTGGAAATTATAGGCAATTAGCAAGACACCCCCCAATAAAGGAGTGGTTCTGCAGGTGTTGACCACAGACCACTTCTCAGTGCCTATGCTTCCTGGCTGATGTTTTGGTCACTTTTGAATGCTGGCGGTGCGTTCACTCTAGTGGTAGCATGAGACAGAGTCTACAACCCACACAAGTGGCTCAGGTAGTGCAGCTCATCCAGGATGGCACATCAATACGAGCTGTGGCAATAAGGTTTGCTGTGTCTGTCAGTGTAGTGTCCAGAGTATGGAGGCGCTACCAGGAGACAGGCCAGTACATCAGGAGACGTGGAGGAGGCCGTAGGAGGGCAACAACCCAGCAGCAGGACCGCTACCTCCGCCTTTGTGCAAGGAGGAGCACTGCCAGAGCCCTGCAAAATGACCTCCAGCAGGCCACAAATGTGCATGTGTCTGCTCAAACGGTCAGAAACAGACTCCATGAGGGTGGTATGAGGGCCTGACATCCACAGGTGGGGGTTGTGGCCAACACTGTGCAGGACGTTTGGCATTTGCCAGAGAACACCAAGATTGGCAAATTCGCCACTGGCGCCCTGTGCTCTTCACAGATGAAAGCAGGTTCACACTGAGCACGAGACAGACGTGACAGAGTCTGGAGACGCCATGGAGAACGTTCTGCTGCCTGCAACATCCTCCAGCATAACCGGTTTGGCAGTGGGTCAGTCATGGTGTGGGGTGGCATTTCTTTGGGGGGGCCGCACAGCCCTCCATGTGCTCGCCAGAGGTAGCCTGACTGCCATTAGGTACCGAGATGAGATCCTCAGACCCCTTGTGAGACCATATGCTGGTGCGGTTGGCCCTGGGTTCTTACTAATGCATGACAATGCTAGACCTCATGTACTGTAGTGTGTCAGCAGTTCCTGCAAGAGGAAGGCATTGATGCTATGGACTGGCCTGCCCGTTCCTCAGACCTGAATCCAATTGAGCACATCTGGGACATCATGTCTCACTCCATCCACCAACGCCACGTTGCACTACAGACTGTCCAGGAGTTGGCAGATGCTTTAGTCCAGGTCTGGAAGGAGATCCCTCAGGAGACCATCCGCCACCTCATCAGGAGCATGCCCAGGCGTTGTAGGGAGGCCACACACACTACTGAGCCTCATTTTGACTTGTTTTAAGGACATTACATCAAAGTTGGATCAGCTTGTAGTCTGGTTTTTCACTTTAATTTTGAGTGTGACTCGACATCCAGACCTCCATGGGTTGATACATTTGATTTCCATTGATAATTTTTGTGTGATTTTGTTGTCAGCACATTCAACTATGTAAAGAAAAATTATTTAATAAGAATATTTCATTCATTCAGATCTAGGATGTGTTATTTTAGTGTATATTATTCAATGGGTCATAATCAGACAAAGATCCAAATAGAATATCAGGTCATTTTTAATAGGTTCACAAAAGAAATATGTAACTACTATTTGTCCAATTACCAGCAACTCATTTAGCTCGTTTCTCCAGGATCCTATGGTAAAATTGCAATTCATACAAAAAAAAATGTGTATTGACCTAAGAATGCAACGTAAGATATTGGGCATCGTCAACAACTATCACTGTTCATAAACCAATTAAGGTTGTTTATATCCAAGCAGTTGAATACATCTAAAGTACGTGTCAAATTAATTCCTTAAAAACGTGATACCCACAGCTTGAGTACACTTCCATCCCAAAAGCAAATTGAAACATTTAGGGAGGGAAACACAACAAGACAATGTATCACAACAAAACATCCAAGACAGTAACCCATAAATCTCTGAAATGGATACTTGAACATTTGAGAATGCAGATTTAGAAGGTTTCCTTAATGATCTATTCATTATTCTCCTGAATAACTTCTCAAAACAGCAAAGCTGAGAAACAGCAGTAAAAGTGTATCCTAATTCACTTTCATCTCTAGGGATACCGCAAGCTACATTTTAGCAGCAAAATCGATAGCTAATGTATTACATATCAGGAGATGCAACTAGAGTGGAAATAAAAATGGCAGTTCTGTATCATAGCTATAACAAGTTGCATCAAGAGGATTGTGTGTGTGCAGCAATATGCAAAACCAGAAATGGTAGGAAAGTGACATGCAGTGAGGCATCATGGGAGGTGAAACAAGATGACGGGGTTTTGTTCACAGCACACGAACACCATGAACCCAGTTAGTGCAGAACCACAACAGAAAAGAGCCTCCAACATTGTGGCAGAGGGAAGCCTCACCCTGATGACATGATGATTTATGTGATTTTAAAATCGAAGCCAAACGCTTTGATGGGGTCTATGGCATACTTGATTCCTCCTTATCGAGGCTGTCCTGAGATCAAGACATCACAAAAACCTGTGGCGTTGTGGCCATCACTTCACCATTCATGCAAACATTCACATGCATTTAAAAACAAAAGAACTACAGTTAAATTTATGTACATGAGATAAGGGAGAAATAAATTCAACAGAAATAAGATGCCCTACAGAAGTTGGTCTTCCCTTACATAGTGAATGTAAATTAAGGGGTCTTAGTGACCTGCCATCTAGTCTGAAATAGTCAATAAATCCACTTATCTCCCATAGTACAGGACAATACAATAACCAAGGGGATAAGGAAGAAAAACAAAAGGGACAAAATAATTCCTTTCATCAAATATGCAAAAAGAAACCCCCCCAAAAAATGTATTATGGTATTGCTGGAAATTGCCTTAAAATGCTTGTTTGTCTGTAAACGACGTGGCAGAGACCATTACCTGCTCTTCTCACAGAGCAAGAAACCGAGTATAGTTTACCATAGTAGAACTATGCTCTGGATAACCATACAAGGTTAGCCAGATGGAATCACTGGTAAAAGTGACCAATCTGAGGTCACCAGGGCGATTGATGAGTGGCCCGTTCCATCGTCAGAGCCGAACTGTCCTGATCTGGACACACTGGACACTATGAAGGCAAAGAGAAAGAGGAACGACCCATAGAGAGAAAAGTCTTTGCTTCCTTGAAGCGGTAAACCGGGGTGTCTTTCCTGTTCTACCTACCACCTCATTCCAAGGTCTGTCATACTGAAGTCTCACAGTGGAGGGGTCAGGCTGGTGGTTCAGTCCAGGGGCTGGGGGTCACCGATTGGCATGGTGTGCAGCACCTCGTCCAGTAGCTGGAGGGCCCGGTGTAGGTGGATCTCAATCCAGCACGGGGTCTCCTTGATGCTCGTCCGGGGGTAGTCGGGACCCCAGCCCTTGACGAAGCTCATGCGCAGGATGCACAGTCTCCTCAGGTCGTCCACTCCGATGCCGGCAGCAGCTGAAAGGCCTGGGTGGGAGGTAGGAGTTCAAGTATCAATGTAATGGAACACAACTCAGGCTCAACGACATCCACACTGATGAAGAGTTCCAGAACAAGTTCAGATACCTATGCATCGTCAATGACTGACCTACAATAGGCTGAGACGATTGGTAAATTACTTTGGAACGGGCTATTAGAAGTGGTGTGAGTGGTGTTACAAGTAATGTGTTGTTCTGGGGGTTACAGCTCTGGGGTGGAGTTGCACCAGTCAACAGGAGCAGAGTATGGTGTCTGTGGCAGTATGTTAGTGTTGTGCTGCTTACTGATGGCAGGAGCGATGCCTCCCACAGAGCCCGGCCCAGGGATGTTCCCAGCCACGGCGGCTGCCTGAGCCGCGGCTGCCGCCTGCGCCGTCGCTGCCTGCTGCTGCATCTGCCTGTGGCACTGACGCAGGTCAAACACCTGGGAGGGGAACAAAACCAATTGATTTATTACCCGCTACATGCAGTTCACAGCTTGGACACCAGGGGGTGGATTTGAAATAAATAAATAAAAAAACACATTGGTAATGCTGAGCAGACGGAGGCAATGGGACTTGCCTTGATGTAGGCGCTGGGGTAGATCTTGTGCACAGCGTCGCCAGGGGCGCGGCCGGCTTCCCGGTCCAGGTAATAGCTCTGCACGAACACGGCGTGGTCGCTGAGGCAGCGTACCCACACGTCCCCTTCACCTTTACCTTCCAACTGGATCCCCTTACCGATGTGGAGCCTTGGGAAGTGAGAAGAGCTATTATCAGTGGGGTGATCAAATACTCTGCCAATGGCATCAATTTACCTCCGTTCAGAGCACAGTTGTGGTTAGGAGGCTGGCGTACCTGGCTCTTTCGATGGCCTCGGTCCGGTGCACGTTGCTCAGCTGGCCTAGGCAGAAGCGGTCTCCGCCAGACGGGTCCACATAGCCATCCACCGTCACGACGGGGCCAGTGGAGGGCACCTTGAAGGTCTCGCCCACCTGCACGTCCATCTCAAAGTAGGCGATGGAACACCAGTAGTCTGGCGCTGCAACAGACCAAACTCAGTCCCCCTCTCCCCTCCAGACATGACTCAGTCCCCCTCTCCCCTCCAGACATGACTCAGTCCCCCTCTCCCCTCCAGACATGACTCAGTCCCCCTCTCCCCTCCAGACATGACTCAGTCCCCCTCTCCCCTCCAGACATGACTCAGTCCCCCTCTCCCCTCCAGACATGACTCAGTCCCCCTCTCCCCTCCAGACATGACTCAGTCCCCCTCTCCCCTCCAGACATGACTCAGTCCCCCTCTTCCCTCCAGACATGACTCAGTCCCCCTCTTCCCTCCAGACATGACTCAGTCCCCCTCTCCCCTCCAGACATAACTCAGCCCCTCTCCCCTCCAGACATAACTCAGCCCCTCTCCCCTCCAGACATAACTCAGCCCTCTGAACACCTTGTCAGGTAAAACCAGGAGTCACGCTTTATTTACCTGGATGGTTGGATATGGGTGGCTGGAAGCCAAGCTCGTTGTGCACAGGCCCTGGGAGGGTAACATAAATGCATCAATGATTAATCCCTTCAACCCTGGCCCACATCAGTAAGTTGCGGGCATTATGTGTACTAAGAATGAAATGCATGTTCTACTCATCCTGAGAGTGGCATGGACTCACAGTAATGTCCTGGAGGAGGCATGGGTGGGTGGTGTTGCAGGTGCCCATTCTGATGGTGAGGCATGTTGGGCGTGAAGCTGCTATTTCTAGTCCAGGTGGAGGTGGCATCTGTAAGGATACATGTAGATGCCTACAGATCAGAATTGTAGGGAGAACCCCACACGTGGACTGTCCGAACACACAGTAAATGAGCAGTGACTCCTGAACATCTAGTCAAATGGCTACCCAGACTATTTGCATTGCCCCCCCCCCCCTCTCCTCTGTTATTATCTGTGCATAGTCAGTTTAATAACTACCTACATGTACATATTACCTCAATACCGGTGCCCCCGCACATTGACTCTGTACCAGTACCCCCTGTATATAACCTCCACATTAACTCTGTACCGGTACCCCCTGTTTATAGCCTCCACATCGACTCTGTATCGGTACCCCCTGTATATAGCCTCCACATTGACTCTGTACCGGTACCCCCGGTATATAGCCTCCACATTGACTCTGTACCGGTACCCCCTGTATATAGCCTCCACATTGACTCTGTACCGGGACCCCCTGTATATAGCCTCCACATTGACTCTGTACCGGTACACCCTCTATTTCGCCTCGCTATTGTTATTTACTGCTGCTCTTTAATTATTTGTTATTACTTATTTATTTTTTTTATAGGTATTTTCTTAAAACAGCATTGTTGGTTATGGGCTTGTAAGTAAGCATTTCACTGTACGGTCTACACCAGATGTATTCAGCATTTCACTGTACGGTCTACACCAGATGTATTCAGCATTTCACTGTACGGTCTACACCAGATGTATTCTGGGGGGATGTGACAAATAACATTTGATTTGATGCATTTCAGAGAGCGTGGGGGAAGTTCATAATAACCAATCAGAGGGAGAAGAGCAGGTGACCACCAGTTAACTAAATAGGTTCCATTTCCTAAGCCATTACATCCCAAGATGAGTTTGATATTACTGTGATGTGATTCTCAAACGAACAAGTTCTGTCAGTCAGCCACAACCATAACTGTGTAGACAGGCTGTAGCTAAACAAACACAAACCTAAACTATGATTAAGACCTTTCCAGGATTATTACTGGTACGAATAACTCAAGACCTCTAATGATTTGGGTGAGGAGGATACCAAGAGCCATAAACTTGGGAAGGTGGAGTAGATAGTGGAAGCGGGAATGGAAGAGGGAGGGGATAGAGTGGAGGAGTAGGCACTCACTTCCTGATCCGACAGAGATGCTGGGGAAGGCGGAGGTGGAGGCGGTGCTGGCGTCAGAGGGGGACAGCAGGCCAGGGGTGCCGAAGGGCTCTGAGGGGGGCCCACCTCGGCTAGAGGGGGGGTGCTGAATGGTCTGGAGGGAGTGACCCCCGTCCATGGTGGGCAGTGGGGCCTGGCCATCAAAGTCGAATTCATCTTTAACCATCAGTCCCAGGCTTGGAGCTGAGAGCAGCACAGAGACAAGATTACAGGTCAACAAGAAACAAAACAGACAACCAGGTTTCCATCCAATCTCTTTATGCGAGTGCATGTTGGATTTAAAAAATTAAAACACGTCATGAAAAGGCCTGATGGAAACAGAACATTTTTTGGTCAACTTTTCAAATGTCGACAAAACAAAATACGCTGGACAAGGTGGTATATTTTTATGTCAGTAAAACGAAGTGTGTGTGTGAAATATCAGTGGAAACATTTGTATGCACAAATATTGATATAATAACCATCATATCGAAGTAAACAGGCGATGTCACATGTTGTGTGGTCCTCCCACTACGACTCGTCGGGAAAGCATGCAGTTTATTAGGCTACAGATCAAATAAGTTGATGAACTTCACAGGGTGGTGAAAGAAGAGCTTGAAGCTCCGTTCAATAAATATCGAGGGTCTTATTCTGGTGACATGATCATCGATGCTTGGCTGCCGTTTGACAAAAAAAAAGTGTTGCTTTTTTGTCCATAATAATTTCCTCATGTAGGCTATGCGTGTACTCTAGCCAACAGAGCACAGATATCTGCACGCTGTTGGCTAGAGAGCACGTACCAATACCAGAGTGGGCACACTCACTATATAAAATGCAACATTTGTGAGAACCATCAGTAGAGTTGAAAATGCTATGAAAACCCATTTAACTTGCATTTTCTAGTCGGTACATGGGAATAGAACCACAAAAGGTGTTATGGGCGCCCACATCCTCACGCTCAGTATTTTATTTGGAACAAGTCCATTTGCTGGAAACATCTCTGGTGGGAAAATGCGCATAATGTTTTTATGCAGATTTTTTTATGTTTGAATTAAAGTCTGTAGCCAACTGGATGGAAACCTAGCTATTGACAAAAAAAGAATGCTGTCATAAGGTACATAACCATCAAAATGGAGGTCACTTACCGGAGCTGGTAAGTTGCAAACTTGATAGATCTGTGAAATAAAACAACGATGATAAGAAGCTCAAACTGTCACTCACAGGAGGTCAGCACAAACAAAACGGCAGGGACATCAGTACACTCACCAATACCCGGAGACACCACCCGGTCGTAGTGGTATGGGTTCACGCAAACGCTGTCACACTTCAGGTCAAACGCAAACTGGCAATATTTCACATGTTTCAGTTCATTTTTATGCAGATCAGGCCATCTCCACAACCGAGTGTAGATCACGTGGGGAAACCCTTTCCGCCCTGCCACCTGGGATGAAGAATATTACAGGATCAAACCCGTTGATTGAACTCAAAGAAAATGTTCTTCACCCCGAGGTGCTAATAGGTCTCATGCCCTTATGCTCATCTTTGCATGATCCTCACTCACAACGCTCTCACTTTAAAAAAAATAAAAATATTTAACACACATGGCTACTTACAGCAGATCCCTCGACAATGGTGTATGGTGAAGTTGCCCCTAGACACTGATCTTAGGTCAGTTTTGTGTTTTTCACCACTAATGATTAAGGTTATAATTAGGGGAGGAGAATCTGACCCAAGATATGTACCTAGGGAAAATTTCCCCCTCAGAGACATTGGTGTAGTCCCTACCTGCAAACGGCCATCCAGAGTCCGCCCAATGGTGACACACTTGCTGGGATGAGCTCCATTGGTGGTGATGGCTGTGATTAGGGAGTCCAGTTCATCCTTCTTCTCCTTCAGCTTTTTCACCAGGCTTTCTATTGCCCGCTTGGCAAAGGTCTCGCTCTCTCCCCCTTGCCTGTGACACATCAAGCTGTGTACAATGCTCAGGCAAGCATCATTACTCGAAGGCGTGTTGGTGATAGACATCCTGAGAACCACTAGTGTATGCCTCTCCGTATCGTTCTGTAGGGAATAAATACTTTGTCCCAACTATAAAATGTTGTTGTTTCTTACTGTATGGAGCAAAAATATTACGCTATGAGAGGGTGTCCCCTCCAGTCCAATTGCCCAAGTTGAAGTCCACCAAGGCATCCCAATACAAAATTAAATAATTGTCACACTGCTTCGAGAATTGAGTTTCTGAAAGAGAGAATAGTGGTTATTATGGTACTTCACCAATATCTTACATAAGTAAGATGTTTATTAACTAGCTACATCCATCGTGTACAGTATGTATGATGTTTATCCTAAACATCATGCACGAAATTGACAAACACGCTGCTACAGGACAGCATGTGCAACGAAGTTACAACTAGCATTATCCCATCGGGCAATAAACATTACAGCTAACTACGTTGCACAACAGTGACCTGAGTAATAACAAAATAGCTAGCTACCGTTCGTTAGCTAGCTAAATATTTAAGCGAACTGTAGCTAGCTAAGATAACCCAATGCACAATAATAAAGCGCACTGTTTTAGACATATTTTTTTTTATATAGTGGTTGGGAAGTGCGGCTATCGCTAGCCAGCTGCATAGCAGGACAACCAGTTAGCTAACGTTAACGTGCTAACGTTAGTTAGCTTCTCAAAACGAAGAAACATGTCAACAACATATAAAATGAGCAGCCATTCTCAGTCCGAGTGTTTTAAATATGGCCTAACACTATCTAGTTAACTATCCACTGTCATTTCGTCTGATATCGATCAAAAGCAGGTCGAAGCCACCGATTAGGCTATTTCGTTGGCTTACTCGCGAGTTTCACTGCTAACCGAAGTAACATTAGCCACCCGTCCCCATCCACAAACATACCCTGCATACGGGGCCGGGATATTCCGTTCTTGCATTTGCGCTAGAACTGTACTGATCAACCGTACTTCTTCGTTTATCCTAAATGTTTCTTTGATCATTTAAAATAACATAGGGAAATCATTTGAATATCAAAATAAACGTTGGATAACAAATCACGGCTTTGTATCAGCGCTTCCAAAGATCATGGATATTCTGACAAGATGCACGTCTCTCCGCCCTAACAATGGAACTCGTTGTCCACAAAACGGTACCACGGGATGTGTCGCTCCCGCCTATCCTTTCTTCGGATTGGTGGATTATCTCATTATTGTAATCTTATTATTTAAATATTCGACGAGGGTTGCTCACGTCAATGGCCTCTATTCAATAGAGAATGCTACAAGCATACTTTCATAAATATGCATTATAGACAACTCCGAATATAGTTGGGTTTTTTTCTCAAATTGCCGGAATGTCACGTGTCCTTATATCAGTATACTCGTAACAATTTAAGCATTACAAAACTTATATTCGATCAAATAAACCTCACGTAGCAAATAACCATTCATGTTTTTGTTGACCAAATTCGACTCTTATCGACCTACATACAAAAACGCCTTGTTTTGTGGGTGAAAAATGGAAAAAGGGAGGCAAACACTTTCCGTCGAGTTGGCCCTCTCTGACGGGTTTCAGTTCAATTTCTTCCAACATGGCGTTTTGCGCATGGGCAACAGTGGGTAGTAGCAGAGATTAAATCCCACCAAGAGAAAACTAGCCTGGTTTAAAGCAAGTAAAGCAGTTCGTTTCTGAATATTTTGAAGACTCAAATTACATTTATTTATCATTTTCATTGTGCATGTACCATTCTCGCTAGGTTGATTTCAATAATCTGGTAAAATTGAATACGTGCAATTCTGTTGAGTGAACCATAGAGAGTGATAGAGAAATACCATTTCGGCATGGACTGCGCCATTGAGAGCTTACACCGTTTTAATGTAGTGAACTAGGTGGGACTTCCAAATTTATTGGCTAAGCCCTCCAGATGACCATGTTGGAGTCATGTCCAACCTGGTCATCAGGAGGTATCTGCCAATCATGAAGAAGAAAATTGACAACTTAAAAATGGAGATTGCCTTGAACCCTATCACAGAGTAAAATAAGGAGAAAGAGTCAATACTTTTTTTATTCAGACAATTTACTAAATATTTCCCAGACACCAAGTCATTCATTCGATGCTTAATTCACAACCTGCTCACTCTGGCTTTTGTTTACAGTATTTATCATAACTACCAAGTGTAAGGCCTCAGTGAAGCCTTATGAGGGGTATGGGTATCGTGAGAAAGTCCTCCGCCAGGGTCACCTCTATGCCTGTGCCCTGCAAAGCCTCCTCAGCTTGTCTCCTGAGCTCCACGACATCATCCTCATCACCCTCTTTGTGCTGGCTGGCCGGCTTATACCTCTGACTGAAATGGTAGAGCACCAGCATACGTGCACAACAGGCCTGTGCCACTGCAGCTGCCATACTAGGTGTGCTGTGCCCATGGTCCACTGCCTTCTCCCGATGCTCATCTGACAGGGTGGCCTCATGCACCAGGATGTCAGCTCTGTGACAGGCCCTCAGGGGTCCCTCCCCCAATAACGAGCTGCAATCCCCTAAAACACAAACTTTTCTCCCTGGAATGGCTTCCTCCAGCACCTCACTGGGCTTCACCACTTGTCCATTTTCCAATGTCACTGACTCACCAGCTTTCAGTCGCCCATAGAGTGGTCCAGGCTTCAAACCTGAGAGATAGACAAAAGGTTTTTCATTTATTTCAAAATTGAATGACCTTAAAATAGAAACTTGCACACTGCTATTGAGTGGGCGGCAGGGTAGCCTACTGGTTAGAGTGGTGGACTAGTAACCGAAAGGTTGCAAGTTCAAACCCCCGAGCTGACAAGGTACAAATCTGTCGTTCTGCCCCTGAACAGGCAAGTTAACCCACTGTTCCTAGGCCGTCATTGAAAATAAGAATTTGTTCTTAACTGACTTGCCTAGTAAAATATTGCCAATATCACTTTAGTTCATTAAGCTTACATGTTTTATCTGCCTCTCAGCCTTCACACACTGGCAAGAGCAGTGTGCAAGTTTTTCATTTTCTTTTTAGATGGCATCAAATTATTCTCACGCACCTGCAAAAACCAAAGTTAGAAATGTAAGTTATTTTAAAATGGAGTACTCTCAATTCAGTATGTCAAAAGATAGCTTTTGTTTAATGACATAACAATGGCTTGCCTATATAAAACAAATGGAATAATCAAGACAAATCCCAGAGATAAACATATAGATTATTATGCCAGGTATATATTGTGATTACCAAGATCCTTCAGTAGTTCTGTGTTCAAACGCCCTGGCCAATCATGTTCTTGAACAGAGAACCCGAAGGAGGGTACCCGATGGAACAAACGGAACGCCTTCACAACAAAACGCTTCTCCTCCAGTATAACATAGCAGTCACTGTTGACATCCAGGGGGATTGTTCGGCCGGCGCGTTCTTGGGGATGGAGACGCCCAGAATCTGCTGTGACGTCAGGGCTTAGCTGACCCTCTGTAGGACACTGGTCAGTGGTGGGCTCTAGCTCATGTACTGAATAGGGGAAGAGAAGCTGGGAGCTGGTGAGCTCTAATGCCACCCTCAGGAACTGCCTGAGACCCTGGGGACCATAGATATCCACACATGTTGGAGGCTGGGTGGGACAGGGGTTGAGGTTTAGGCTCACAGTGCACAGTAGCCCTGGTAGACCAAAGAGGTGATCACCATGCAGGTGAGAGATGAACACTTTGGTGATTCGGCCTGTAAGAAAAACGTAAATAAATATGAGTTGATCAATCTGAACACATCCTCATTTAATTAAGGAAGTGTTGTTGTTGAGACCACTGTCAAAACATACATGCATTTCTTTATTTGTCATCGTCAACGGTTACAGGCTGTAAAGTTTGTAACCTTTCATCAATGACGTGATAGCAAAGAGGGTGGGAAAGTAGCAAATCATGTTTTTGTTAATAGTGAAAAATAAGTTGGCGATCTAGTGTTTTTTAAATAATTCTGTAAATAGTTATACATGGAATAAACCGTGAATTATATGGCCAGAACAACACGTTTGACATTGCTAAAGCTAACTAGCTAACTAGCTAGCAACGACTAAAGAAAAGTGAACTACTCACTAGCCTTCAATTGACTCTTCATCAGTTGAGTTTGCGTCCCTTCTCCGCAGTCAAACAGCCAACACTCCCCTTCTGTTCTGAGTACGAGGGCAGAAGCGCCACGATGGGGGGAAGGATATGCCGACCCTGTCCCCAGAAAAGTTAGGTCCATGGTCATGTTGAAAAACAAACTATTTAAATGTCATTAAACGAACATTAAAACAGCAGTAGCATTACCACATAGTGTCCATTATATTGTCCAGATATGGTACAATGAAAATGACTTAAAAAATGGAAGGCAGTCGGGAGGAGGCAAGATCAGGTGGGACCACTCTAGCCAATGAGAGAGCAGATACGCGTGTGAACAACAGGCACAACGGTTCC
This sequence comes from Oncorhynchus clarkii lewisi, assembly GCF_045791955.1. Classification (NCBI taxonomy): domain Eukaryota; kingdom Metazoa; phylum Chordata; class Actinopteri; order Salmoniformes; family Salmonidae; genus Oncorhynchus; species Oncorhynchus clarkii. The sequence goes on from NC_092152.1 coordinate 10,757,042, forward strand.
CACAAAGTCTGAATGGCATTATATATATATATATATATATATATATGATGAAAACCAACCAAAAAAGCACATTTTTAGTTAAGTTTAAAATCACATTTTAAGAAGATACACTGTAGAAATAGATGGGGCGTATGACTTTGTGGCTGTGGTAACTAGTAACGACCAGGCTCCGACATTAAATGCTTTTTCTCAAAGTTGCCGGGATGTCACGTGTCCGACTTATTTCAGTACAGTCGTAACAACCTAATCATTACGACACTTCTATTCCATAAACTACGCCACATGTAGTAAATAAGCCATTCCATGTTTTGTTAACCAAATTCGACACACCGCTACCTGCTGGAAAAGACAGATTTTGGGTCGTTATCTCTCTCTCGCTTCGCCTCTTCCTCTCCGCTTGTGCTTGCCAGAGAGGAAGTCGTCATCTTTGTGCGTGCTCGAAACAAAACCAGGCGCAAAACACTAGCGACGCTGACGCACCTTGCATTGGCTGAAGAGAGGAAAGCAGTTGTTGTTGTACTAAAGAAAATCGTAATTCGTTAGGAAGAGGATCATGTCTATTTGTTTGCTGATCAGCAAAAATGGAAGGCATAAACCGATTAATCTACCTCACCTACAGACAGTTGTCTTGGGTCGGAGTCCAGAAACAACGATAAAAGACCAAAAATGTTCCAGGGAGCAAGTTGAGCTCAAGGCTGACTGCAACAAAGGGTATATCAGTGTAAAACAACTGGGTGTCAACCCCACTAGTGTGGACTCTGAGGTGGTGGGTAAAGGCAACCAAGTGGAGATGAGATCTGGCCAGCAGCTGCACATGGTCAATGAGCTGTACCCTTATACTGTGTGCTTCAAAGAGGATCCATCCAACTCTCAGTCCAGTGTGGGCACCAAGAGGCCCTGTGGGCCTGCCTCAGAGGAGCGGGAGTTTCACAGAGAGCCCCCCGGGCATAAAGTACCAAGGAAAACAGAGGACTCCACTCAGTGCAAGCATGGAGGGTCCACCTCCACTAACACACGGCCTGAACCTCAAACAACAGAGAAAACAGAAACTTTAGGATATTGGAGCCAAGGATTGAAAGCCTCAATGCAAGACCCCAAAATGCAGGTCTACAAGGATGACAGAGTAGTTGTTATCATGGACAAGTACCCCAAGGCTCACTACCACTGGCTGGTCCTGCCCTGGGAGTCCATCCCCAGTCTGAAGACACTGCACAGGGGGCACTGTGATCTGTTGAGGCACATGAACCAGGTAGCAGACAGGATTGTACAACAACAGTGCCCCGATGCTGGCCTGTTACACTTCCGCCAGGGCTACCACGCCATCCCCAGTATGAGCCATGTCCATCTACACGTGATCAGCCAGGACTTTGACTCCCCTTGGTTAAAGAACAAGAAACACTGGAATTCATTCACAACCGACTATTTCATAGAATCTCAAGAAGTCATCCAGATGCTGGAAAAGGATGGGAAGGTCACGGTAAAACAAGGGACAAATGAGTTGTTGAAACTACCTCTCTGCTGTCACGTGTGTGGCATGGTGCTGTCCACCATACCACAACTTAAGGAGCACCTGAAATCTCACCCCTATGGTAGATTGTGAAACCATGCAACAACAAAAAATAAGTTGGGGGTTATGATGCTCGTGAGGCAATTGTAGAAGAAAAAAAAATGTCTATGGAACCACACTGTCAATTGTATTGCTGCAAATGCTCATAATAGACATGTCTGTTCACAACCAATTGTCATTTACTTTAATACAGCTCAAAAACCTTTAAATAGTGTGCAGCAAGTATGTTTTTTTTTTGTACAAATAAGTCTCGAGTGCATGTCTGAATATAAAGCTTGGGGAACATTTGTTTATAGTTTTGTTATAGTTGCAAAAGTTTGTGACAAAAAATAAAATCTTAACTTGGCCTCAAAGTGGCACAGAAAATGGAAAATGTATTTTTTATATACTGTTTTTAATCATATGTGAAAATCCTATTAGAAAAATTCTAATGTTTTGGGATCCAATGATTCTATTTGGGATCCAATATTGGTGTTGATGATCAGAGGGTCATAATGTAGACTTGCTTGGAATTAAATCCATTTGGAGATGTTGTTCAATAGATACACAGAATAATAACTCATTCAAAAAGGACAAAGGGAGGGCGCAACAGCAAGTGTAAAACTAGTTTTAATTCTGCACATGTAACAGCACACATAGGGGTCTCCAGGGGCACTTTTTCCGCTTCTGCCATTCTGCGTAACAAAAATAAACTCCAGAAACACATACATGTATGCACACATCAAAGACATTGGAAGAGGAAGGACCATCAGGGATTCAACCATACACTTTTACCCTGGCACTTAAAAGTAAATGAATGAAAAGAAAACAAGACAAGAATACAGCACAGCAATTCTCTGAATGGGAGACCAACGTTACAGGCTTGGACAGGCTTATGGGCCAACATAATCATTGAATGAGACCGACTGTCATTTAATGGTCCAATCTAAATTCAAGGGTGGAACATAGTACACTTGTGAATGACATCTCATCAAACTAGTTTGATCAACTACAACAAGAGAACTGTAAAACAGTACAATAGATATAATTAGCCCGTTGGATATGCATAAAAAATAATACGCCGATTTTAATATATTTTTTTCTTCAACTATTGTGTTCCCTATACAATTCATTGTTCTTTGGCTACGTCTGCGGTGAGAAGTGAGGTGTGTATAAAATGGGAGTCATCTCGCTCACCTATGCAGATGGATAAAAAAAAGCCCCAAAAAAAGCCTGTTCCCCATCCTTAACTAAACGGTCTCACAAATCTAGGACCTGTGTATCTTAACTTCAGCTGCCTTAAGCTGGTTTTCTATCCAGCTAATCTTTTTACTTATTTCCATTTTCTCAAAAAGTGAATGAACAGTTCTGTATATAAGATGTGGCTAAAACATAAAACCAGTAAAAAAAATATTTAAAAAAATGTATGTTTGTAAACCATATGCTGCCTATACAAAACTGACTGTGAAGAGCATTATAGTTCATGTAATGTATTTATGTTTTCTGACAATGGAGCTTACCTTAACATTGGTCATGTCTATTTGGATATGGTGCTTATTGCAGCATTCTTCTCTCTATACTGAAAATTAGCCCCATCCCCTGATATGTGTATGGCCATGGAATATGGCTGGTTCCCCTATGCCTGGTCTTTAGTCTGGGAGAAACTCATGGTGATATTATCTCGGGTATATTCATTGGTCTTTTGCTAAATGTTTTGCAATGGAAACTGTTTACTCTAGGTACCAAACAGAAGTAAACCAAGCAAACTGAACATTTGTCCAATAGAAACAAATTTTCATTGCAAAATGTTTTCAGTTTGGACTGAACCTTTTCCATTGCAAAACGTTTTGCAATAGACAAAACTTTTTACAAAGGAATCCGACTAATGAATACACCCCAGGATTCATGACACAAACATATTGATCTACTTCATAACTGTCACCGTCCATCTTCAAGTTAAATATCATCAGAGCTAGGAGACATTTCACACCCACATGCGAACATACTCTCTACAAAACATCCAGGCTCTGTCAACTGTCTAACAAGTGCATAATTACAGTCTAAGTCGCTCTGAATAAGAACGTTTACTTTCCTTATTGACCCCAACCCTGAATTTAGCAGACCAAATTCCAATTCAAAATGTTCCTCATTGAAAAGCATTCCAAGAGAATTGGAATTTCAGCACTTCCTGATTTGTCTGGAATTAAAACAGAATTGACCCCAACCCTAGCTAAATGACTAGAATGTCAATAACACAATATACATACACTGTATATTATTTCTTATGGGGATATGGACAACAACAACAAAAAATAAACAAAAAAAGCCTTTAAACTATTACTGAGTTTTACTTATATTTTTTGCATAACTGTTTCATGAACTAATTCAAGGCAAGGTCTTTAGAGCTTGGAGTAATATTATATGTTGGAATCCTTCTGTTTAACTAGCAGCATGTTGACTAACAATAACCCCACTTCTGGAGGGTTTTCATGTGGAAACTGAACAAGGAAAATCAGGGCCTGTGTTAAACATAACTAGGGGGGGGGGGGGGGTTTATTTGGTTAGAAAGAAAAAAAAACTCCAGGCCACTCATGAATGACAAAAACTGGATATACATTTTTCTGGCCCGCCAATTGATTTTGACAAACAAATCAGTCAAATATCTGCCCTAGGATTAAACAACTATCCTCATTTCACTGTCCTCCCCACCTCCCAGTTTTACCATTCCCTCTTTAACGCCCGCCCACCTATCCTACCGTGATTTGTTGCCCCCTTTCCACACCCAAAACTCTCTAATGATCAGGTGCTGGGTTCATCCCTTTCCACTCATAGATGTCAGGGAGAAATGAGTCGTAGTTGATGTCCCATACAGTTGACCTGACAAAGGTGTCCTTGTCCTTGGGCTCTGGGTACCGGAAGGCCATGTTGTTGGCGTACACAAACCGGACCACCTGCAGGGGGCGACAGTGAGATGCAGAGTACATTTAAAGGCACATCTTTGCCACAAAAAGAACAATGACTCAGATATTTCACTGGACTTATAAATGTGAAGCATCCGCTTGGTGTTTCCACTCACTACCAAATATGGTGGTGAGAGGAAGACCCAGTGGTTGGCAGTGGGAGAAGATTGAACGAGATATATTTTGGCCGACATTATGCAAATATTCTCATTAGTAACATATCTGATCTCAGTACAATTTTCTGTTCCCAAAACTAGAATTAGTTTTGAACAGAGTGGACAAAGTTTTGTAGTCTTTACCCTTTGCCGAAATGTTTTTAAAAAAGTGCATTGTTTAGAAGGAGTGCAAAGGCGGATTGAGTTATTGAGCAGATAATGGAGGCACATATCTTCTCAAATGTGCCCTCTGACACTATCAGACCAAAGGCAGGGCGGTACTCTTTACATCATCCTCAGTATATTTTGTTTATGACGAAGCCACCGATTTCATCATAATCAAAGGACTTTTACTTTTGCTTTTTCAAATTATGAATTTATCTCCCTCAAAATGTATTTGACAGACAAGAAGCGAGATGTAGAGTGTCTGATCCTGACCTTGACTGCCATCTGGACAGAGACCTCTCGGATGTTGGACAGTGGCGGGTACAGCCTCCCCTCCGCCAGCTCCTCATCAGTCAACTGGTCTGCCAGGGTCTGACAGAATGACAAAAAAACACTCACCATTTGCATATAATTTGCATAACAATTTTCTCTGTAAACAAAATACTAAAATGTGTAAAATATCTCTTTAAGCGCCTGTCTTTTTGTCAAATAGTAGTGTAAACACAGGGGAGCTGAACGGAGAGAGACATGTCGAGAGCTCTGAAAGAGTGAAATGCAGCTTTATTTCTGACCTTGGCAGCCTCCAGGAAGACCGTGTCACTGATGTGTCTCACGCCACTGAGGATCACAGCCAGGGCTACACCTGCAGCCAGACAAAGCAGACACACTGCACTTGTACCCCTTTTCAACAGTTGACACAAGTCTCACAATACACTTATGTGGCGCACCTATGCGTATCCATTTTCCCATGGCTGTTTTGACGAGAGAAGGCTCACTGAGATTTTCTTTGTAAATACAGATGAGAAAACGTGATAATCTAATGATTCTAACCTGGGAATATGTAAGCATTATTCCCTTGTCCAGGTGTGAAAACACGTCCATCAGCCAGAGTCACCGTGTCAAACGGACTTCCACTGGCAAACAGGCATCGGCCCTGAATATCAAACCACATACAGAGAGAGAAGCCATGGTGACGGTGGGTCAGTGTGCGGGTCTGGGCCTACACACTAACAAAACATGAGGAGGAGGCCTGCGTTCCAAATGATGCTTGATTCCCTACGTAGTGCAGTACGTCTGTAGTGCATTATGTAGGGAACAGGGAGTCATTTAGGACGACATGGCTGAATCGATACATACATCTGTGAGGGTATAGGCATCTTCAGCCGTGCACTCTGCCTTGGTGGTGGGGTTGCTCAAGGCGAATATAATTGGTCGTTTATTTAGGGTGCCCATCTTTTTGAGGACGTCGTGGGTAAAGAGGCGTCCAGCCCCGGACACACCTGCGCACAGGCAACAAGTTAGGGTTACCAGGGTTTCATAAAGCACGGACAACAAGAGTTACACTGATTTTAATTATACAATGTATTATTACTATTATAAAGATGAGAATGGAGAATTTGGATCTTACCGATAATGGCTGTTGGTTGGATGACGTTGACTGCATCTAAGAAGCTCTGCACATCTCCGGGACTTTCATGCACAAAAGCCTCCTGGTTGCTATCTGTCTCCTGCGATCGGCCCTACAGCAAGTCACAGGAAAAAACACTGAATTTAAATTACATTTCTTAATACAAATTCAAAATGACCGAATTCAGATTCCATTTCTGTTGGCTCTAATGTTAGTCCATACACAGCGTTTCAGTTCCGCCACACAGACAGTTACAAAGGAGAAGTGAAAGACAACGTGTCTGTGTTTGGACTGGACCACAACCTTGACCAGTAGACCGTCCTTGTCAAACATCCAGATCTTTTTCCTGGCTTCGTCCTGGGTTAAACCCTTCTCCACCATCGACATGGTAATCAGGTTGGCGATACCCAGGGCAGCCTGAAGAAACAACACACAATTATTTATTATTCAGCGGACAAAAAATATGACACTTCTTATTATGATTTAGTGAGCACAGTGTTAACCATTTGGTACATACATTTAGTACCTACTACATTATGTCAGATAACGGTATTGCTGTACGCAGACACTGAAATCTGGTAATACAAGTAGGAGAATGGCCTACCTCCCCTGCTCCGCAGAACAGAATCCTATGTTCAGTGATGGGTTTTCCAATGGCCCTCTGAGCTGCCAACAGCCCTGCCAGGGCAACCGCTGCAGTTCCTGAACACCACAACACACGCTGTAAATGCACAGCTATTCACCAGACCTGGGTTCAAATACTATTTGAACTCTTTCAAATACTTGTAGCATTTGCTCAAGTCTGCCTGGAGTGCCAGATGAGCGGGGTTTGCATTCGTGAGAATATTATATTTGCTACACTGCGCCAGGCTCAATCAATCACATAGTAAAGTATTTAAAATGATTTCAAATAGTACTTGAACCCAGGTCTGTTATTCATCTAGCTGTACATACTCACTACAACACACTCCATGTGGCATACTATATTTACATGGTGTGAATACAGACCTTGGATGTCATCGTTAAAAGTGCAGTACTTCTCGCGGTATTTCCTCATCAAGCGGAATGCATTGTGATTCCCAAAGTCTTCAAACTGGATCAGGGTGTCCTGGCCGTACTTGTCCACCACAGCCTCCATAAACTCATCGATCAGGTCATCGTAGAGCTGGGAACGATCCCGCTTCTGGTACAAACCCATGTAGAATGGGTCCTTCAGAAGGGTCTGGAATAAGGAGACTGGTTATAGATATGATACAGTACATAAGATAGCTAACAGCCTTTTGTATATATAACATGACAACCAATTTGCATATTGGGAGCTCCTTAGTTCATCTTTGTTGTCAACTAATTGTACTGAGATTTTTTCATTTCGATGCGCATTTCAATAAAGCTTGATTTGATTCGTTTCTTTTACTTGCCTCATTGTCAGTTCCCACGTCGATCACCACAGGAAGGCACCTCTCAGGCCTGATACCAGCGCAGGCGGTGTACAGGCACAGTTTCCCCACAGGGATGCCCATCCCAAACACCCCCAGGTCCCCCAAGCCCAGGATACGCTCTCCATCTGTCACCACGACCGCCTGGACAACAGGTAGGGGTTCTATTCATTAAGCACCAAACGAAGCTGAAACAGACACGGGTGGGACTACCTGAACTTCCCCTAATGAATGCCACACCGCGAGGGGCTGTCAGAGAGCGAGGGGCTTTCAGAGAGCAAGGGGCTGTCAGAGAGTGAGGGGCTGTCAGAGAGCGAGGCAGGGGCTGTCAGAGAGTGAGGGGCTGTCAGAGAGCGAGGCAGGGGCTGTCACGAGAGCGAGGGGGGGCTGTCAGAGAGCGAGGGGAGGCGGTCAGAGAGCGAGGGGGGGCTGTCAGAGAGAAAGGGGAGGCTGTCAGAGAGCGAGGGGGGGCTGTCAGAGAGCGAGGGGGGGCTGTCAGAGAGCGAGGGGAGGCTGTCAGAGGGTGAGGGGAGGCTGTCAGAGGGTGAGGGGAGGCTGTCAGAGGGCGAGGGGGGGGCTGTCAGAGAGCGAGGGGGGGGCTGTCAGAGAGTGAGGGGGGGGGGGCTGTCAGAGAGCGAGGGCTGTCAGAGAGCGAGGGGGGGCTGTCAGAGAGCGAGGGGAGCAAGGGGGGGCTGTGGGAGAGCGAGGGGAGGCTGTCAGAGAGCGAAGGGAAGGGGGGCTGTCAGAGAGCGAGGAGAGGGGATGTCAGAGAGCGAGGGGAGGGGCTTTCAGAGAGCGAGGGGGGGCTGTCAGAGAGCGAGGGACTGTCACTCCATTACACAGCAAGGCCATATCAACATAAAGACAATGTTTTCAATATGGTGCTGGAACTCAGCTTACCGCCACATTGGTCTCTGGCCAGTTGTCCAATATGGAGCGAATATGGCCTCGATCCAAGATGGATATGAACAGGCCCCTGTGGGTAAAGGAATAGAGTCCTCAGACAGTTAACTCCCTCCCCTTTGTCTGATAGGAAATCTGACATTTTAACAATCCAATCGTTTTTAGCCATCTAAACAGATTTTAGCAATCTAATCAAAGCCCATATCTATAGTAATCTGAGAGGTTGTTTATTCTTATGAAAGAGCAGAGGGCCATTACTAAACATGTTTTAAAAAATAAAATAATAATCAAGACCCAGCTCTTACTTGGGCCTCCTGAAGATGTGTCCGTACTGCGTACAGGCCAGGCCCACAGTGGGAGTGTAAACGATAGGCATCAGCTCCTCAATGTCTTCCATCAGCACGCGGTAGAAGAGTTTCTCGTTCCTCTCCTGGATCCCCATCAGGTAAATGTACCTGGGAAGAGTTTTGGTCGTGGTTTACAGATGCCTTCGTTTTATGTCAAGTTGTTATGTGATTAAGTTCATTACTTAGTGTAGCAATAAGAAATGCACTTCTGCAGTCTCAGACGCTGTAATGCATGAAAATATTATTTGGCTTAGGTTGACATTTGTTGCCGCTCACAGCCTAGGTCCCAAATGGCACCCTATTCCGTATATAGTGCACTACTTTTGACCCGAGCCCGTTCTCACTTCTCCAGTGGCTCTGTCATCTTCTTCAGGTTCCTCTGGAAACGCATGGCCTGGATGTCCTGGGACTCTATCTTGGGGGGCAGAAGACCCTGAAGACCCAGGATCTGCCTCTCCTGCAGTGAGAAGGCCATGCCCTGGACGAATGGAAATAAACCAAAGAGAATGAGGGAGACATAAATGTTCTTTCAATAAAAAAAATTGTAGCTGTTGCACTGTTGAGAGGAGAAGTAATAATTTCATTGTACTGTGTACACATCTACACTGTATCATGTGCATTTGACAAATTAACTTGTTTTAATTAAATTTGATGAGGAACAGAGCGAGAGATAATGAAGGGGAGACAGAGAGGTAGTCAGGGTAAACATCGCCAGTGAGCTAACAGGATCCGACTGGCACTGGGGCAAGAAAGTGTGGCCGATGTGAAATGGCTAGCTAGTTAGCGGTGGTGCTCGCTAATAGTGTTTCAATCGGTGACGTCACTCGCTCTGAGACCTAGAAGTAGTTGTCCCCCTTGCTCTGCAAGGGCCGCAGCTTTTGTGGCGCGATGTGTAACGATGCTTCGTGAGTGACTGTGGCTGATGTGTGCAGAGGGTCCCTGGTTCGAGCCCAGGTTGGGGCGAGGAGAGGGACGGAAAGCTACATAATCACAGAAGCAGAGATGCTGCATGACTGCTCTGAACATTCCCCTCAGATGGCCTCACAACTCACTGCCCAGGTTTCTATGAGCCAGTGAATTTGGGGTACAGCCTTCCTCTGAAATTGAACCATGCATGGTGAGGGGGGAACACTAGGTTAAAGGTTAAATGCTCATAATGCTCATAATGTGCTTGAAAGCCATTATGAATGTATGTTGGGACGAGGTGGTTTTGAGTACGGGCTCATTCATGTTCATTTTGCCAGTTGGAGGCTTGGCGGAGGAGGGTGGGTGCGTGTTGACTGGCTAGACCTCAAGTGAAACATGAGCCAGAACAGACCCACATGGAAACCATAACCTTCTCCAGAAAGGCCGGGGGGACAGAAGGGGATAGGAGAACAAGCTCCAGTAGTACTGTTGGTAGCATAGCAGTATTATAATGCACAGGGTAGCATAGCAGTATTATAATGTACAGGGTAGTATAGCAGTATTATAATGTACAGGGTAGTATAGCAGTATTATAATGTACAGGGTAGCATATAGGGCTGGGTGGTATACCGTTTTTTTACGATATAACTGTATTGATGCACGGACCGGTTTGGGTTTTTACTTTACCTTCTATACCGGTATTTGAATGTTTGGTTTGTTAAATGCGATACGCAGTGTGTAACGTCCATTTTGAGTTTACTTCGCTACTTCAGTCATCTGTCTCGATGCCGCTTTCCACAGACCTAGCCACGCCCCTTGTCACTCAAGGAGCGCATTTGATGTTCCTCAACCACGAGACACTTGCGTTCAGTCTGCATGGTCAATGCAGCATATGCAACACTGTTGATGACAACGAAGCAGTTGTCACTTTGCTTCTAAATATAAATCTACTAGCATTCTATAACTACACTATTAGCTTGGGTTTCTTACATCTGCAAACAGCTAGTTTGTCTTTTCTTAGCAAGTTGTTCCTAAATCTTGTTAGTCGCTAATGCTAATCGCTTGCTAGCTAGCTAATAAATGAGTAAGAGCAAGCGTAATTAGCTATACAGCCTGATAATACCAAAGATTGTGTAGACCTACATCAGCATGATGTTTGTGCAACAGTGTCTTCAAAATTAAAGAGTTAAACGCAAAGCAAGAATATGTTAGCTAGAAAACATTCAATGTAGCCTAAGATTATAGGGTCCCTAGGAAACACCTATCAACACATTAGTTCCTACCCTGTCACAATAACTCCTCCCTGGCATTTTCATTCGTTGTCATGTCAAACAACACTGTATTGAAGGTGCCCACTATTATATTCTAACTATATAATTAGAATAGACATTCTATTCCCATGATTCCAACAGGGGTGGCAGGTAGCCTAATGGTTGGAGTGACTGACTTGCCTAGTTAAATAAAGGTTCAACAAAAAAAGTCAAATTGCAACATTGGGTTAAAAATAAGGCCCAGATTACTTTCCCATATTGTGCAGCCCTACATGGCAGTGCGGAAATGATCTCAAATGCAGATATTGATAAAAACTATTACTTTTTTTGGTTGAAGTTGAATGAACAGTATAAAACAATCCGAATGGAGAAAGACCCATTGAAATCACTTAGAATGTATGTGTTGCCACCCTAGGGTCAAGCATTACTCAAAATGCACATTTAGAACTTCTATTATTAAAAAACATAAAATACCATCAAATACCATCATACCATATTTTTTTTTAATAAATACGATGATATAATATTTTGCCCATATCGCCCAGCCCTAGTAGCATTGCAGTATTATAGTGTATAGGGTAGCATATCAGTATTATAATGTGCAGGGTAGCATAGCAATATTATAATGTACAGGCTAGCATAGCAGTATTGTAATGTACCAGGTAGCATAGCAGTATTGAAATATAGAGGGTAGCATAGCAATATTATAATGTACAGGGTAGCATAGGAACATTGTAATGTACAGGGTAGCATAGCAGTATTGAAATATAGAGGGTAGTATAGCAGTATTGTAATGTACAGGGTAGCATAACAGTATTATAATGTACAGGCTAGCATAGCAGTATTGTAATGTACCAGGTAGCATAGCAGTATTGAAATATAGAGGGTAGCATAGCAATATTATTTTGTACAGGGTAGCATAGGAGCATTGTAATGTACAGGGTAGCATAGCAGTATTGAAATATAGAGGGTAGTATAGCAGTATTGTAATGTACAGGGTAGCATAACAGTATTATAATGTACCGGGCTCTCCTCCCTCCCTCCCTCCCTCCCTCCCTCTCACTCTCTCACACACACACACACACACACACACACACACACACACACACACACACACACACACACACACACACACACACACACACACACACACACACACACACACACACACACACACACACACACACACACACACACACACACACACACACACACGTTGTACGAGGATGGTGTTAATGCCCTCTGGCACTTACCTTGTTGGTGCGAGGGTTCAACATGAGAGGCTTGCCCTTCTCTTTGGTGTGTGTCCAGCGGCAGGCGCTCACACAGGGCCGCAGCATCAGTGATGCCCTCAGTCTAGACAACATGGTGCACAGCAGTTGTTCTCAGGTCCTGGAGGGGAGATGACAACAGCAGTGGCTATCAGGCTGACAACAGCAATGGCTATCAGGTATACCTAGTCAGTTGCACAACTGAATTTAAATAAACCGAAATGTATCTTCCGCATTTAACCCAACCCCTCTGAATCAGAGTTGCAGGCGGGGGGGGGCTGCCTTAATCAACATCCACATCATCAGCGCTGAGGGATCAGTTGTTGTCGGGGGGGGGGTCAAAAGAACAGCAGATTTCCACCTTGCCGGCTCAGGAATTTGAACCAGCATCTTTTCGGTTACTGGCCTAACACTCTTATCTGATAGGCTACATGCCGCCCTATAGCCCGACCAATATGGGATGTTTCTGTATGGATAGTGCTTAAAACAGCCTTACAAGGATACTCAGAAAGCTGATTTCTTACATTTTAGGAAATAACATTAACCTAAGCACCACATTGAATTTAGGGCCATATTTTTTCTAATAAAACAATGGCCAGTTTGGGTCGCAGTTGCACATATTTTTAGAAAATAGGCTAAGTCTGAACCACAAATTCATTGTGGTTTTTTTTTCAATATGGCCCGTGCGCTGATTGAGTTTGACACCCCTGGGCTATAGCATATCTATTTATGTAGCTAGCTATTTATTTAGCAAGCTAAGAAAAAAAAAGAGCCTGGGAGGAGGTCATGTCATTGGAGGAGTGGGTGAGTGACCAACTTCCTACAGTCATATACATTTTTTTTTGTGTGGATATTTTGGTGGCTATTATCCACAGTTAGTATATCTCTTAGTTGTCAATCAAATGTATTTGGCATGGAACACGCAGGCGGGCTTTGTTGTCTTTTGGCGAAAGTTCTAAAGTCTATTTACTGCCTGTAAATACACAGGCCAGTTCAAAGTGAGTGATGGGAGGCCTGTGTGGAAAATTGCTCATTTGAATATACAGTGCATTCGGGAAAATATTCAGACCGCTTGACTTTTTCCACATTTTGTAACATGTTACAGCCTTATTCTAAAATGGATGAAATTGTTTTTTCCTCTCATCAATCTACACACAATACCCCATAATGACAAAGCGAAAACAGATTTTTAGACATTTTTGCAAATGTATTAATAATGAAAAAACAGAAATACCTTATTTACATAAAGTATTCAGACCCTTTGTTATGAGAATCGAAATTGAGCTCAAGTGCATCCTGTTTCCATTGATCATCTTTGAGATGTTTCTACAACTTGATTGGAGTAAATTCAATTGATTGGATATGATTTGAAAAGGCACACACCTGTCTATGTAAGGTCCCACAGTTGACAGTGCATGTCTGAGCAAAAACCAAGCCATGAAGTTGAAGGAATTGTCCGTAGAGATCTGAGACAGGATAATGTCGAGGCACAGATCTGGGGAAGAGTACCAAAACAGTTCTGCTTCATTGAAGGTCTCCAAGAACACAGTGGCCTCCATCATTCTTAAATGGAAGAAAGTTGTAATCACCAAGACTCTTCCTAGAGCTGGCCGACCAGCCAAACTGAGCAATCGGGGCTTCAGAGTTCCTCTGTGGCAATGGGAGAACCTTCCAGAAGGACAACCATCTCTGTAGCACTCCACCAATTAGGCCTTTATGGTAGAGTGGCCAAACAGAAGCTACTGCTCAGTAAAAAGGCATATGACAGCCCACTTGGAGTTTGCCAAAAGGAACCTAAAGGACTCTCAGAACATGAGAAGCAAGATTCTCTGGTCTGATGAAACCAAGATCGAACTCTTTGGCCTGAAAGCCAAGCGTATAATAATAATTACAAGAATAATTTTGCACGCCCAATTTTTCAGTTTTTGATTTGTTAAAAAAGTTTGAAATATCCAATAAATGTCGTTCCACTTCATGATTGTGTCCCCCTTGTTGTTGATTCTTCACAAAAAAATACAGTTTTATATCTTTATGTTTGAAGCCTGAAATGTGGCAAAAGGTCGCAAAGTTCAAGGGGGCCGAATACTTTCGCAAGGCACTGTATATTCCATTTAAAAAAAATTTTTTTTACCCATCTATCAATAGGTGCCCTTTGCGAGACATTGGAAAATCTCCCTGGTCTTTGAGGTTGAACAGGTGTTTAAAAATCACTGCTCGACTGAGGGACCTTACAGATAATGGTATGTGTGTGTGGGGTACAGAGATGAGGTAGTCATTCACAAAATCATGTTAAACACTATTATTGCACAGAGAATGAGTCCATGTGACTTCTTAGGTAAATGTTTACTGAACTCATATAGGCTTGCTGTCACGTGCTCCCTCTCCTGCCTCTAAGTCACCAGGCTGCTCATTATGACGCACACCTGTCACCATTGTTACACGCACCTGCACATCATCAGACTCACCTGGACTCCATCACCTCCTCCTCCTACCTGCCCTATATATGTCACTCCCTTTGGATCCTTCCCCAGGCATCATTGTTTCTGTTTCAGATTCCTGTCTATGCGTTGTTCGTGTTTCGTCGATTAAATGATGCACTCCCTGAACTTGCTTCCTAACTCCCAGCGCACACGATACACTTGCCATAAGAAAGCGGTTGAATACTTAGAGACTCAAGACATTTCAGCTTTCCATTTTTTATTAATTAGTAAAAATATGAAAACATAATTTCACTTTGACATTAAGGGGTATTGTGTGTAGGCCAGTGACATAAAAATCTCAATGACCGGCATGCTGTCCGGTCCTCTGGCAGTCTCTATGGGGGTGCCACAGGGTTCAATTCTCGGGCCGACTCTTTTCTCTGTATATATCAATGATGTTGCTCATGCTGCGGGCGATTCCTTGATCCACCTCTACGCAGACGACACCATTCTATATACTTCCAGCCCGTCCTTGGACACTGTGCTATCTAACCTCCAAACGAGCTTCAATGCCATACAACACTCCTTCTGTGGCCTCCAACTGCTCTTAAACGCTAGTAAAACCAAATGCATGCTTTTCAACCGTTCGCTGCCTGCACCCGCACGCCTGACCAGCATCACCACCCTGGATGGTTCCGACCTTGAATATGTGGACATCTATAAGTACCTAGGTGTCTGGCTAGACTCTAAACTCTCCTTCCAGACCCATATCAAACATCTCCAATCGAAAATCAAATCAAGAGTCGGCTTTCTATTCCGCAACAAAGCCTCCTTCACTCACGCCGCCAAACTTACCCTAGTAAAACTGACTATCCTACCGATCCTCGACTTCGGCGATGTCATCTACAAAATTGCTTCCAACACTCTACTCAGCAAACTGGATGCAGTTTATCACAGTGCCATCCGTTTTGTCACTAAAGCACCTTATACCACCCACCACTGCGACTTGTATGCTCTAGTCGGCTGGCCCTCGCTACATATTCGTCGCCAGACCCACTGGCTCCAGGTCATCTACAAGTCCATGCTAGGTAAAGCTCCGCCTTATCTCAGTTCACTGGTTACGATGGCAACACCCATCCGTAGCACGCGCTCCAGCAGGTGTATCTCACTGATCATCCCTAAAGCCAACACCTCATTTGGCCGCCTTTCGTTCCAGTTCTCTGCTGCCTGTGACTGGAACGAATTGCAAAAATCGCTGAAATTGGAGACTTTTATCTCCCTCACCAACTTCAAACATCTGCTATCTGAGCAGCTAACCGATCGCTGCAGCTGTACATAGTCTATTGGTAAATAGCCCACCCATTTTCACCTACCTCATCCCCATACTGTTTTTATTTATTTATTTACCTGCTCTTTTGCACACCAATATCTCTACCTGTACATAACCATCTGATCATTTATCACTCCAGTGTTAATCTGCATAATTGTAATTATTCACCTACCTTCTCATGCCTTTTGCACACAATGTATATAGACTCCCCTTTTTTCTACTGTGTTACTGACTTGTTAATTGTTTACACCATGTGTAACTCTGTGTTGTCTGTTCACACTGCTATGCTTTATCTTGGCCAGGTCGCAGTTGCAAATGAGAACTTGTTCTCAACTAGCCTACCTGGTTAAATAAAGGTGAAATAAAAAAAATTAAAAAATTAAAAAATGTAATCCATTTTAAATTCAGCCAACAAAATGTGGAAAAAGTCAAGGGATGTGAATATTTTCTGAAGGCACCATCTGGCTTAAAGGGCAATTCTGCCACTTTTCAACTTCATATTCATTATCTCCAGCACCAAACCAGTGTCTACATATGTGAGCTGTGGTAAAAGACGTCACAGGGTAGGATTAGAAGTGATTTTCAAAGCCCGCAACAAGTTTCTAGCCAGAGGGAAGGTATTTTCTTACTCCCCAAGTAACAAAGAAAAGCGCCATTTTCACATAGCCCATGTAGAAAATGGTATTGTGCTGAAGATCATGAAAATGAAGTTGAAAAGTGGTGGAATTGCCCTTTAAGCTTTGTCACGTTAACATTCAGTGTGTCATCTCACTTAATTGCCATCTTTGTACAAGTTATTGCTTCACGACTAGGCTATAATAACCTACACTTGCTCCTCAGCATGCAAATGACTGACCTTTCAACTGCATTTCATCTAGTGCCACTAGTCTCATTCTGACGTCCAAAATGTCATGTTTTTTTTTACTTGCAATAGCCAAATAAATCATTAGGCATTACGATGTTAATTGTGAGCGTGAGTCACACCCGTTCCCTAATCCCTCCAAAAAATATTCAACTAGTGCCATCATCACTGTCCCCACCCCCCAATGTCTTCTTTGTCTTCTTGACTTGACATGGGTAGGCCTGGCTGCACAGATGCTGAGATCCGAGACAGACAGACTGGGTGCTGGATTACATTTGACGAAAGCAATAGAGGGACATTAATCTGTAGAAGAGAAAGTAATTTACTGTCCAGCCTTGGAAAGATCTTCCTAATCCTCTTCTAAAAGGAAGGCTATAAATAAAAGCCACACAAAACATCACAAGGGAATAGGGAAGTCATGCCTGTTTAAACTGAAGTGGTGCTTTCAACTAGAAACTGGGGCGTATTCACTAGGAACCAAACGAAAGAAAACAGGATGGGAAAAGGGAGGGACCTCCCGGAATTTGCTCATTAAGAAATACTTATTTAGCTACGGTGCACTAGCCTAATGAACACACACACACACACACACACACACACACACACACACACACACACACACACACACACACACACACACACACCCCTGGTGACTGCCTAGGCCTAGTATCGAACTATAGTCAAAAGGTCAGGTTCAGCCCTGTGAGTCATAATCACATGTTATATTCACTTCACAGTGACCTCCTTTTCTGCCCAGCACTATTAGTTAGCTCATTGTATCTGGCATTTGATGTGATTCGTGCAAACAAAAAACACAGGCCTGCTCTTTGAGATGCTGTATTCTGGCTGCTCTACTGCAGAGAGTTTAACAAGCAATGCTACGCTACACCAATAGTCCTGGCAGTCCCAATGCTATGCTGCACCAATGGTCAGGGTAGTCTCAATGCTATGCTACACCAATAGTCCTGGCAGTCCCAATGCTATGCTGCACCAATGGTCAGGGTAGTCTCAATGCTATGCTGCACCAATAGTCCTGGCAGTCCCAATGCTATGCTGCACCAATAGTCCCGGCAGTCCCAATGCTATGCTGCACCAATAGTCCTGGCAGTCCCAATGCTATGCTACACCAATAGTCCCGGCAGTCCCAATGCTATGCTGCACCAATAGTCCCGGCAGTCCCAATGCTATGCTGCACCAATAGTCCCGGCAGTCCCAATGCTATGCTACACCAATAGTCCCGGCAGTCCCAATGCTATGCTACACCAATAGTCCCGGCAGTCCCAATGCTATGCTGCACCAATAGTCCCGGCAGTCCCAATGCTATGCTACACCAATAGTCCCGGTAGTCCCAATGCTATGCTGCACCAATAGTCGGGGTAGTCCCAATGCTATGCTGCACCAATAGTCGGGGTAGTCCCAATGCTATGCTGCACCAATAGTCGGGGTAGTCCCAATGCTATGCTACACCAATAGTCGGGGTAGTCCCAATGCTATGCTGCACCAATAGTCGGGGTAGTCCCAATGCTATGCTGCACCAATAGTCCCGGCAGTCCCAATGCTATGCTGCACCAATAGTCGGGGTAGTCCCAATGCTATGCTGCACCAATAGTCGGGGTAGTCCCAATGCTATGCTACACCAATAGTCGGGGTAGTCCCAATGCTATGCTGCACCAATAGTCGGGGTAGTCCCAATGCTATGCTGCACCAATAGTCCCGGCAGTCCCAATGCTATGCTACACCAATAGTCCCGGCAGTCCCAATGCTATGCTGCACCAATAGTCCCGGCAGTCCCAATGCTATGCTACACCAATAGTCCCGGCAGTCCCAATGCTATGCTGCACCAATAGTCCCGGCAGTCCCAATGCTATGCTGCACCAATAGTCGGGGTAGTCCCAATGCTATGCTGCACCAATAGTCCCGGCAGTCCCAATGCTATGCTACACCAATAGTCGGGGTAGTCCCAATGCTATGCTACACCAATAGTCTCGGCAGTCCCAATGCACCAGTAAGCTTTCTTTTCTCAGAAGATTTAGGCCTATCCCAATGCTCTGACTGTTTACACGGTTGAGTTTTCCATCCAGCCCTTTTATGAGAGTAGAGTACATGTCGGGTAAAAAAAAATCACAACAGCCTGAAAAATGCCTGGTCGGTAAACAAAACAAAATACAGTAGATCAGCTAGGATCTTTTAGTGTCTGCTAAATTAATTAGGTGAGAAATGGTAGGTGGAAACGCCTTTGTGCGCAAATACTGATTTAATAACCGTCTTATCGAAGTAAACATGCAGTCATACAACTCGGGAAAGCATGCAGTTTATTAGGCTACAGATGAAATAAGTTTTGCTTAAATCCACAGGGTGGTTAAAGTGCATGGTGATGAGCTTGATTGTCCTTTCCAATAAATATGGATATTATTCTGCTGACATGATGGTCGATGCTTGGCTGCCGATGGACAAATAAAAATCATCTCGCTCTTTGTCCATAATAATGTGATGCAGTAGGCTATAACTGCACTGTATCTGTGACCTCTTGGCTAGTGCATGTGCCAAGTCCAGAACGTGCACATTCGCTATATAACACAACATTTGTTAAATTGTTATATATATATATATATATATATATATATATATATATATATATATATATATATATATTTTTTTTTTTTTGGTACATGATAATTTGACCGCAAAATAATAATATATTTTTTACGTGCACTACATCCTCACGCACAGCCTTTTATCCGCAAACAAATTAATTTGATGAAAACATCTCTGGTGGGTAAATGCGTATATTGTTTTTATGCAGATTTGAGAATGTTCCTGTTAAAATCTGTCGCCAATTGAATGGAATGCTAGCTAGTGACCTTTTACTCTAACTGCTTTTATGCTCGGAAAAACAGCCACGGTGTCGCCACCGAACTCATGTGAATCACTCTAGAGCATCAAGTAGAGCTTGACAACAAAGAAGGCAAGACAAAAAAACAGCAATAGGAATGGGGTAAAGACAAGGCAGCTAGCCTACTAGATCAACAACGGACAGCTATGGGTTACACTTGTACTAGGCTATGTGACAGCAAGCACAATCAACACACACTTTAATCCTCTCCTGATAAAAAAATATTGGAGGAAAAATAGCTGCAATGTGTATTTATCTGTGTCTATTTCTATACTGGATGGCTGACAGAATGTGCTGTAACAGTGAGGAGGGGTCATTCAGAGCCGCAGTGCATAATATAGGCTAGGCTCACGATCTGCAGCATGTGACCTTGCTGACGAAACCACTTGACTTTTGTGCACACGTTGCTAGAAGGAAGGAAGTGTGACAAGTAGTTTCTTACCGCTCCCATTGGCGATACTGCTGGTGACAAGTGAACTTCAGCCCCAGAACGTCGCAGTCAAAACAGGTGGAGATATTTGATAGTGGAGATCTCAAAGCCGCAGACGTCTCACTGAACAGATGCAAAAATGTAATGGGCAATTCCACGGAAAACGGAATTACGCTTTGAACAGGGCTCGAAATTAAGGGTGTCCCGGGGCTGATAAATAAAATCTGTCTAGGACAGGTCAAACGGACTGGGACAGTTCTCCTATAATAGATCCAAAATTCATACAACTAGCCTACTGTACAGAAACTATTTTTTAAAGCAATGAGGCTGATGCAACAGATCAGAATATATAGATAAAAAATGTTGATAAACTATTATTTATTCACATGACAAGCACAGCAATGTGTACAATGCAGTAGGCTATGCATGAATGTGCCAAAATGCAATTAGCTGGAACACACCATTCTACAGATGCAACAAGCATCATGGGTTGCTTGTATGACTAGGATTGTGAATGCTGACTGCCTCCGCTCAGATTACAAGGTGGGTGATGCGTGCGGTGCGCAACAGGCACAAGGTCTTTCTCTCCACTCATGACCATTTGATCTGAACCAACCGTGCCTCGAGTAGCCTATGTCAACAGAATCAAGACTTTAGAAGTTACATTTAAATTATCCTACATTATATTTGTCAAACATGACTGGTATTTAGCCTATATTCATGTAATTAAATATCTCATTAAAGTTTGGCTACATTTTGTGGTGCCTCCATGTCAGCATCGGTGTGGGCATGAGAGGATGTAGCCAATATGCTTATAACATAGGCTACACTTTTACATGTACGCTAATTATTTGTGTACTGTAGGCTATATTTATTCAAAACAGGTTTGAATATTATTCCAATGTTGGCCTTTATAAAGGATTTTTCTCCCATGATTTTCTGGCCCATGTATCTATTTTAGTATTAGGCTATGCTTGTTTTAATCACTGTAAATTACCTAGGTCCTAGAGTAGACAAGCCCATGTTTGCATATAAAATCAAACAAAAGGGTATTTTAATTTTGGGCGACTTAAATTGCACTTCGGGACGATTCTGAGACGGTGATGAAAAAGGTTAGTCTCAAGCCTAGATTTTCACTTTCAAATGTATGCTAAACAAAAATCATTGATTTCAAAGTCTAACAAACCATACAACTTTGCACAATAACTACTTTTAACAATTTCCAATGAAAAATGTAGAGCCTACACACACAGCAGGGCGCCTGGTAGAGTGCCACCTCGCGCTTTATCAGCTCCGGTTAATAACGTAGCTTGAAAATGGACTTTTCTGCTGCTTCCCTCACTCGGATTGGACCGGGTCTGGATCTGACCAGGTCTATATGAATCGGGTCTAGTTCTCCTCCGGTCCATTCGGAACAGGTCTCTATATTCTATTTTATTTTATTTAGGCATATCGGATCCAGAAGGGAAAGCTCCAGATCCATTTAGGAACAGGTCCAACTTTTTGGACCCATGAAGGCCTCTACCCGATAGGTCTGGGACGTTACCAGTACCGCAATACTTGGTAGTAACGTGGCAAGGAAACAAAACACAAAGCAGAGTTAAAACACAAAGCAGAGTTATCTTCTTTAGGAAAACAGCCATAATGTTGGAAACAAACATCTTTATGTTGTCATCCAGGGTCACACATTTATTTTCCAAACTATAGCACACAATATTTTACATCCAGCTGGTTTTCAAAGAACTAAAGAATTTGGTCTGCTTCGTGTTATAATTTTAGCCATGGAAAAAATATTGCGATACATTATCGTCCCGGCCCTAGTGCTCAGTAGGAGAGGATGCTGGTTACACATGGGTAGGTGTCAGTAAGATCTGGGTGGTGACATTAACTGGAGAGAGAGAGGGAGAGAGAGAGGCAGAGAGAGAGAGGGAGAGAGATGCAGAGAGAGAGAGATGCAGAGAGAGAGAGGCAGAGAGAGAGAGATGCAGAGAGAGAGAGATGCAGAGAGAGAGAGATGCAGAGAGAGAGAGATGCAGAGAGAGAGAGAGAGAGAGAGGGAGGGAGAGAGATGCAGAGAGAGAGAGAGATGCAGAGAGAGAGAGAGGCTGAGAGAGAGAGAGGCAGAGAGAGAGAGAGAGAGGCAGAGAGAGAGAGAGAGAGAGAGAGAGAGAGAGGGGGGGGGGAGGGGTTGTCCAGATTAGAGGTCGACCGATTATGATTTTTCAACGTCGATACCGATACCGATTATTGGAGGACCCAAAAAAAAAGCTGTTACCTGATTTTTATAATGTATTTGTAATAATGACAATTACAACAATACTGAATGAACACTTATTTTAACTTAATATAATACAGAAATAAAATCAATTTAGCCTCAAATAAATAATGAAACATGTTCAATTTGGTTTAAATAATGCAAAAACAAAGTGTAGGAGAAAGTAAAAGTGCAATATGTGCCATGTAAGAAAGCTAACGTTTAAGTTCCTTGCTCAGAACATATGAAAGCTGGTGGTTCCTTTTAACATGAGTCTTCAATATTCCCAGGTAAGAAGTTTTAGTTTGTAGTTATTATTGGAATTATATTATTATATTTCTCTCTATACCATTTGTATTTTAGGGTTAGGCTATTGGATATTTGACTATTGGATGTTTTTATAGGCACTTTAGTATTGCCAGTATAACAGTATAGCTTCTGTCCCTCTCCTCGCTCCTACCTGGACTTGAACCAGGAACACATCGACAACAGCCACCCTCAAAGCAGCGTTACCCATGCAGAGGAAGGGAAACAACCACTCCAAGTCTCAGAGCGAGTGACGTTTGAAATGTATTAGCGCGCACCCCGCTAACTAGCTAGCCATTTCACATCGGTTACACCAGCCTAATCTCGGGAGTTGATAGGCTTGAAGTCATAAACAGCGCAATGCTTGAAGCACAGCAATGAGCTGCTGGCAAAACGCACAAAACTGCTGTTTGAATGAATGCTTTACGAGCCTGCTGGTGCCTACCACTGCTCAGTCAGACTGCTCTATCAAATCATACAGTGGGGCAAAAAAGTATTTAGTCAGCCACCAATTGTGCAAGTTCTCCCACTTAAAAAGATGAGAGGCCTGTAATTTTCATCATAGGTACACTTCAACTATGACAGACAAAATGAGGGAAAAAAATCAGAAAATCACATTGTAAGATTTTTAATGAATTTATTTGCAAATTATGGTGGAAAATAAGTATTTGGTCAACTACAAACAAGCAAGATTTCTGGCTCTCACAGACCTGTAACTTCTTAATCTTTTTTGCCCCACTGTAGACTTAATTATAACATAATAACACACAGAAATACGAGCCTTGGGTGATTAATATGCAAGATTGAATCCCCAAGCTGACAAGGTAAAAATCTGTCCTTCTGCCCCTGAACAAGGCAGTTAACCCACCGTTCCTAGGCCGTCATTGAAAATAAGAATGTGTTCTTAACTGACTTGCCTAGTTAAATAAAGGTGTAAAAAATCCATAATAATAAAAATACATTAAAATCGGCCAAATCGGTGTACAAAAATACAGATTTACGATTGTTATGAAAACTTGAAATCGGCCCTAATTAATCGACCATTCCGATTAATAGGTCGACCTCTAGTCCAGACAGACTGTTAACACTCTTGGTGACAAAGGAAAGACAAAGAAAACAGTAATGAGCTGAACGCAGTATACAAGTGTAAGGGAGGACAGTAATCAGGTGACCCAACTGTGGTTCATCACTACTATGATTTCCCATTGTAGCCATTGTAGCCAATTCAGTAGCAGTAATTTCGTTACAATTTGGTAATGGAATTACGAGTTTTAAATCACTTAATTCATTAACAAAATTGATATCAGTGAAAACACTTAACTAGTTGATAGGTCTACCTTGGCTTGTTAATGGCTTGTAAGTAGTGAGGGAGAGAAATTAGAAAATATCTTCAAGATATATGGGTTGTTGGTAATGGAATTAACAAGGCACAAGGCCATTTTTCTTAAATTTACAGAAGGTAAACAATTTCCCCAAAACGAAATATAAGTGTTGGTTAGCAAAACACAAAAACACATTATTGTGTTTTAATGTATTTCTGATACCTTTCAAGCTTTTTTCTGGTAGATGTTTTCTAAGACCCCTTTTCCATCTGTTTACCCAGAAATCAAAGCCTTTACTTAAGCCTAAATTTTAAGATTCAAAATAGTTGAAAAAAATGTATCTATGCCTTCATCTCCCAAAATTGTTGACTCTCTGCTTTCATTTGACACCCAATTTGATATGCTCCTATGAACTTCCCATGTTGGTTCCTTTTCGAAGGAAATGCCCTAACGTAATTTGGAAATGTGATTAAAGACAGAATTAGAGCAGCACTTCAATACACATCGATACAATTGTGAAATGCAGGTCAGGCCTAGACCAAGGACTTGGAAATGGTTTCATTCAGGAAAGGAAGTGAGTCAATGCCTTCTTTAAATTTCCCTACACATTCATTGGAATGTAACCTGTGTACACTGCCACTCCCTCCTCCATGACTATAGTACAATTGTTGTAGTAGGCTATTACTTTTTTTTTTATTACAAGGAGCAGAGTACACAATGTGATAAAGCCTACTGTCATTATGAGACCAGACAGGAATGGCTCTTGCAATAACACACTGTCAAACACAGGCCAGGCTGCCTGAACAGGCTGAAAAGAGTGTCGATGCACAAAACATCTTTCAAAATGACTAAGCAACAGATACATTTTCTTTGGCGAAACAAAACCAGTACAGTATATTGTTGATATTAATCGAATCATGACAACACAAGATGTTCTAGCCAGAATAGCTTTTACATTC
Source organism: Oncorhynchus clarkii lewisi (assembly GCF_045791955.1). Classification (NCBI taxonomy): domain Eukaryota; kingdom Metazoa; phylum Chordata; class Actinopteri; order Salmoniformes; family Salmonidae; genus Oncorhynchus; species Oncorhynchus clarkii. Next base: position 10,782,186 of record NC_092152.1, read on the forward strand.
CCCAGCTATTCCTGTACGCCCTATGACCTTTAAACTTGTATGCCATTTGAACTGGTTATTTTGGTCAAGAGCTGGGTAACCTACAACATTGGTCTGAGTGGATGGCTGTTTTGACTGTACTCTATTCCAAACAGCCTACTATCGAAGACGGTTGTGTGGAACAGTAAATTATAGCTACAGCGATACATCTATTCAATACCACTGTTTGGCATGTAACCGTTAGCTGGATAGATAGATTGCCAATGTCACAACAATGACAACAGAGTGTGGGATTAACCTGGTTCACAGCTGAAGGCCTAAACCTATTATAAAGGGAGTACAACACATACTGTACCCATCGACTGTGTGGCTTGCTTGCGCATGGTCTCAGTCTGCGTATGATGGCTTGAAATTCAAGCTGACTTTTACACTAGCTAGCGAGCTAGGGGAGAGGCTATACAGACATGCCTGGTGCCCAAATGTATGACTTATGTTGTGCAGCTGAAAGTCGAGTGCAGGCGAACGGATTGGGTTCAGTCAGTCGTCCTGATGAGCCCTTCCCAGCTAGCTAGTTTATAGTAGTGGAACAGATTCTGCCGAAATTGGGACGTCAGCGAATGTTCAGAATCATTCTGTTTTTACAGAAATGTAGACGTTAAAGCCGTAGTTGAACATTTTCGGTGAAAATCACGCTTTAGCTGTCACCCTGGCCTGATATTGCATATTGGCTACACTATCCCAGCTACTTGCCTTTCCTTACTGCCGGACAGCAGTGCTCGCCGAGCGGGAGCGAAGAACAATGTGCCCCGTGGTGTTGTTGGCTTACAGTGCAAACTCTGTTTAAAAGCAAATTGGCTCTGGCAGCCAAAACAGCCAAAAGAATCCATCTAAACTAGGGATGCACCGATATGACATTTTTGGGCCGATACCGATATTTCCCTTGCTAAAAAACCCGATACCGATAACTGATATTTAAACATTTTGCGGCCTTTTAAGCATTCTAGTACAGTTAAATAGTTGAAACAAAGTGTCATATGTTAATTTGTTCAGTTAGGAACAGATTGTTCAAAAACTGCCGACTCTGCATTCTTCCATAGCCTTTCTCATGTTATGTGCAGTATCACGTAGCACAGCGTGTACTTTGTTCTTCAGGATTTTCCAAGTTTCAAACATGTTTTCAACATGTTTCACAGCGGTATGAGAACCAGTACATTCTTGAGCATACAATATGACTTTCCTCAGTACGAAATCCTCGTCGACCCACTGTGCTGTCAGACTCAGCATGCTCATGGGGCTGACATCGCTGGTCCAAATGTCAGTCGTGAAGCTAATAGCAGTGACGCCCATAGCAAGTAGCACATGGATGTGCGTTTCAACAATACTGTGTAACTCCGGTAGGGCAACATCTGAAAAATATTGCCTACTTGGTAGTGTGTACTGGGGCTCGAGGTGCTCGACCAGTTGGCGAAAGCCAACATCATCCACGACAGAGAACTGCTGATTGTCAAGGGAAATGAATTCCATTATCTTGGCGTTAATAGATTTCGCCTTTGAGTTGTCTCGCTGAAATGTTCTTACTCGTTCAAATTACTGCTCGACTTGAACTTATTTAGTTGTTGGAAGTATGCGCTTAGTTTATTTCTGCGTAGTATTCACTGAACGTCTGGGGGGGTGTGATGCACTTTCAAATGAGTAATTAGTGAAATCTTTCAATTCCACAAACCTTTCTCCCCTCCTCGGGAAATAATAGCAGCAGAAACATTGCATATGGCCCTTTGTTATCAACCTTCGAAACGTCAAAATAGATCCACACAGCAGACATTGTGGGTCAGGTTAGGAATGCTGTGTTGCACGTGTAGCGCTGTATTTTTTGTGGCGTCATGACGTCATCTACCTACGTTATATAGATATGCACGTCATCTACCTACGTTATATAGGTATGTACCTCATCTACCTACGTTATATAGGTATGCACGTCATCTACCTACGTTATATAGGTATGCACGTCATCTACCTACGTTATATAGGTATGCACGTCATCTACCTACGTTATATAGGTATGCACGTCATCTACCTACATTATATAGGTATGCACGTCATCTACCTACGTTATATATGCACGTCAGCTTTGACATCGGTTGTGCACATCGGCGTTAAACTAGACATCGGGCCGGTGCCGATGTTGCCATTTTTAGCTAATATCGGCCGATTCTGATATGCTCACCGATATAGCGTGCATCCATAATCTAAACGTGAATCATTTCACAAATGCAAAATACACACTTACTGTACTTTTAACCGTTTTTTTTTTTTCAGTGACATCACATTTGTGGCGTCCGTCTTCCGTTTACACACAGGTGTTCGGAGACACAGATAGCTAATTAGCACAGGTATTCCACTCTGTCTTCCATCTGTTTTCCGTTAACAAGTGCTGTAACATGGAAATATGGCCGTGTGGGAACCCTAACCCTATAAAGGTGTGTAGTAATTTAACCTTTTTTTCGAGCTGATATGAAAGATACCTTCCTTATGTTTCCAAAACCGTACTACATAAAATGGTAGGAAGCAAGCATGAGTTTTTACTCACCAATGTAACAACGACTTAGTAACTTAGTTTTAGTCACAATCTGGTTACCTATAATTACAAACATACTTAGGATTTTGGGTTATTACATATTTATTAACTTATTTCCAGATGTAAGTTAAGGCAGCTCCAAAATGCAGGTGTTTCAGCCTAGTTCAGTGCTTTCTGTGGTGGTGGTGGGGCAAGCCAGCAGAAAATACAGAGTGATGCGCCGTGATTGGCTCAGTGTTCTGCCACTCATGGGGACACTACGTCACCGCCAAGTCTTATGGGTAGAGCTCAGAAATGTTAGCCCCTTGGGTTCTGCCACATTAGAAGTACCCATCCAAGAAGGCTCAAGGTCATTGGCCACAGATATACTTTTTTAATTTAACCTTTAGGCAAGTCAGTTAAGAACAAATTCTTATGTACAATGACAGCCTAGGAACAGGGGCAGAAAGACAGATTTTTGCCTTGTCAGCTGGGGAATTGATCTGAGCAACCTTTTGGTTACTGGTCCGACGCTCTAACCACTAGGCTACCTGCCGACATCAAATCACGTTATATCTACAGTAGCTTTCATTGGACTGATCATGTCAACATCATACTTTCAAAATCTCAGCTAGCAACATAACATTCATCATCATCATCAATCAAGTTGACAATCTACTGGCAAATCCTTTTCAATCCTTGTCATATGAAGAGAAATTAAAGATAAAATGTCTCGGTTCTCATCGGCCATTGGACATATACATTACACAACAAGTCAGAAATCGCAAATTTAACAATGAGTGGTTTGGAAGGAAGAATTTCTGCAACTGCTCAAGTTATTTTCCTTGGTCATGCCAGAGGTGGATGTTTGTACAACATTAAGCAGAAACGAACCATTGATGGAGCAGGAATCGCCAGAGCAATTAACTTCAAGGTGAACATTCTCAAGCAAACTAATACACTGGCCAAAGGACATGTTGATACCACGGTGGAGATAACTTAACACTGCATCCCGAGATGAAGGAAGCATGCGACACAATCGCTGCTCATGTGCAAGAGAAGTTTTCTGAAAGTGACCACTTAATTGCAGCAAAGTTGGTGGACAGCTCATTTTCCCCCCAGTATGTACATTCCTTTCAGCACCGCAGCACTCCAGTGCGCTACCAAGCTATGGCCTGTGGGCAAACAGGAGAAGCTGAAAATGGAGCTGTCCACTATCTAACAGCATTATGAGCTGGACACTGGAAAGACAGCACTTCCTTTATTGAAATCACTCTACGAGAACAACCTGCAGGAGGCCTTGTCTGAGACGGTCTCTCTTCTCAAAATCATCATCACCACTCCGATGACAACCACCGAGTCACAGAGAAACTTTTCCACCCTTAAAAAGATAAATGTTCACAAGCAACTCCATGGGCCAGCAAAGGGTAAATGCATTGGCCACGCTGTCAATCCAGTGTGACTTCATCCAGAGAATGTTGAGAAGTTTGCCCACAAGAAGGACCACCGTGACAACTTCCTGTTCAAGTGAGCACAGCACAACAATGGTGAGTCCATAAATATGTCTAGTATGCTGCTGCATAAGTGATGTAATATGCCGGGGAGATATGTATACTGTAGCTAAGCAAGTAATACTAAGTGTATGTTGTGTAGTAAGCAGTTAGTAGCCTATGTGTCTCACCCTAAGAATGGGGTCCCTTTCCCTCTTAGAATTTATCCTACTGTTCTGACATGGTATTGGTATTTTGGGTTATTTTATTAGGATCCCCACTGGCTTTTGCCAAAGCATTCAGCAGAATACTGTAAGAACGGCCCATGTTCTGAATTATGGCGCTGTCCATTTCAAAAGTGCTGAATGTTCTGACTTGGTAGTGCACATGTAGCCTATAGCCTGTTTTAGAGATATGTAATGATTTAATATCGTAAGAGCTTTCATTGTCTGCTTATGTGCCCCCGTTATTTATCCTACGGTTCTGACTTGGTGTACAGGGAGAATACTGTAAGAACGGCCCATGTTCTGAATAATAATGTTGCTGTCAATTTCAAAAGTGCTGAACAAACAGTTGGCATATAGGCTACATCCATTTCAGCTCACTCATGTCTTAATCAAAATTACGGCCAGCCTCTTAACCGCTTATCGTCATATATGCCATTGCCATAGTTTGTACATCTGCATTGTTATATTGCTTATATAGGTCTATCTCATGAGTATCTTCTTAATAATTTTAGGCAATGTTTGAATGATGGATTTAATAGTTTCTTACTTTGTGTGTTATAATTACCTAAGGTGCTTTTCTCCACGAGGAGGGTGGTAAGTTACAGGCCCAACAACATTATATTATAGTATCCCTCCTCGTAACCATGGTTGCCAGTGACAGTCTCTTCCCATTCAAATATTTGTGTTCAACAAGACAGTTCAGTAATAGACCCATGTAATTCCAGTTGATATTGCGAGGGTAGTTTTGTTTGCTCAATGTGCTGTCAGTGCGTCTGTATATTGTCCTTAAAAGTGGATCCTCGTGTTCGTTTTGTCCTTCCTATTTAGACCACATAGGACTAATAAAATATGTTGAATGGTAGGCTAACCGATGAGTCTGGGTCTCTCTCTCTCTCTCTCTCTCTCTGTGTTGACTTAAAGAGTAAAGTTAATGCCTGAACATCTAGCTGAATTGACCTGAACTAACATTATCTGAATTTCTGATGATGTCCATTTGGAAATTGCTGAACGAATAGGCCTACCTCATCACAGCCCCTTTGCTTGCACTTGCTTATACTTAGAGCTGAGTGTTAATTATATAACAAATATTGTGAATTTACTGAACATAAATGTAATAATGTTTGTGTATGGTTCAAATGTCAAAATTCATGCCGACATTCATTATTATTGAAGGAGAATGTGGTTCTTATCCAGGTACACAAATCAGCAAGGAGTCAATAGAAACCATATTTATTTAATTAATCAAGTCAACCATAAGCTCCACTCTCGGGAACGGCTTCATGTAGAACCTAAACGTTTGTGGGCACTGTTTGTCACAGTTATAGTGCATTTAATGTATTGTTTAGAGTTGTGTAATGGCTTCGCTGGCATGCACCTAAAACAAATAGGTTGTTTGCCCCACCAAGATTGACATGCTAAAATCGCCACTGCTGTGGTGCCCTATGCATTCAATATTTTCAACTCGTGCACATTGATTTACAGTGCGGTGGTACTAACAGAAGTACACACACAGACTCCAACTCAACTCAGACTCCAACACAGACACCAAGTTCGCTTTTAACTAGTTGAGTATGGAAAATGCGGGCTAGACATCTGGCAAAATAAAACGCATATACATCTGGTGGACATCTGGCTTAAAACAGGGCCTTCTGCCCCCTTGAAACGCGCGCATCATTTTCGTAACGTTCTCAGCATACCGTTACGTCATAAATATTGCCACCAGGCGTGTCCCTACAGCCTCTCCCAGCTAGCAACAAATTTGTTCAGACTATGAAAATACAACTGGCTAACTATCCGACACAAAATATATTTACTAACTGACATAAAAAGCGGCAATGTTTCGATTTTTTTGCATCACCAAATTGCCGTCTTGCCACACATTAGCTAGTTAGCTAATGCTATTAGCTGGCTAGCTTGGGTGTAAAATTAAACGTCTTTAAACCGTTAACGTTAGCTATAGGTTTGACTTTCTTTTTTCTCTAGTAAGTAACGTGACACCTTACCTTCGCTTAATGTTGAGTGAAGAAGAGTATTTTTTTTTACCTGCCCCTTATAATTTAGAGGGCATATTACTGCAACAATTGCATGCGAAATGTCATCAAGTGCAGAGTGACCACCTCGTTCGTTGACAGGCAAATGCGAAGCTGGAGAAAGATGAGACTGAAGGCAGTGGTTTACACTAGATAGCACATCCACAAAATAAAAAAGGACATATCGTAAACATTTATTAAAACAAAAATTTGCTTTTTGGTCTAAATTTAAGGATAGGGTTAGGCATAAGGTTAGCAGTAAGGTTAAGGTTAGTATTAAGGTTTAACATCACATTTTAAGAAGAGACACTGTAGAAATAGGCGGAGTTTATGACTTTGTGGCTGGAGTAACTAGTAACGAAACCCATGCGGTGGAGAGTACGACCGCTTGGCCAATCAGAAACCAGGGTTTCCGTTCTCAGCTACTATCAAATCAGAGAGGATGGAGACCATCGGAAAAAACTTGTAACAGTGCATTTATTTAGACTTTTGTATGTGCTGAAGATTTGTACCCAAATGCATGGAATAGATTTTGGATTTGAGGCGTGGTGTATAAATGAACAACTATGACTCAAACTGAACTAATCAGTGGAATCCCATTTATCTTTTCATCATGACTTGGGCATTTACTCTGTTATTGACACGTACGGTAGGATGTATAGTGGCATTTGTTTTGGTTGAAGAACTTGAACTACAGGTTGCAGGAGAAGTGTCACGCAGGTTGATGGATTACACATAAATAAATAAATAGTATTTGCTGCTACTATGGTCCAGTATCACTATAAATCAGCAGCACTACGAAATGTTTAGCTTAATTCCTTACACCTACATAGCCTACATAGGCATCATGGAATGGTGTAATTTTGTGTTGTGTTGTGTGTGTACAACATTCCCCATAGTTGTAGGTCATTACACTTTGTTCAGAAACTCATTGAATCATTTGTGTTACTTCACGTATAGCCTATTCTGAGAACTACATTCGGTATCAATAACATCCTCCTCAAATGTCATAACACATCGAATTATTAAAACCACTTAGAAGGAGCTCGATTACACAGGTGTCTGTTTTTTTCTTTTTCTTAACACAATAGCTGCCTGTAAAACTTCATTAGTGACTTGCATTGAGCAATAATGAACACTGGAGGACAGCAGAGCTCCGTCTACGACACACACGCACTAACAAAACATGATGGCCATTTACCATCATTGGCTGCAAAATCCATCATTCTCCACAGATATCAATCTTATTTATACTGTCTATGTATTTATTTTCTACTATTAACATTATTATTATCATTATTATACAAATTATTATTAACGTTGTTATTATTATTATAAGTAACATTATTATTAAGATGATTATTATCATTATTATTATTAACATTATTATTGACATTACTATTATTAACATTATTATTGACATTATTATCATTAACATTATTACTATTAACATTATTAAGATGATTATTATCAATAACATTATTATTATTAACATAATTATTAAGATGATTATTATCCTTAACATTATTATTATTAAGATGATTATTATCATTAACATTATTATTAAGATGATTATTATCATTATTATTATCATTATTATTATTAAGATGATTATTATCATTATTATTATTAAGATGATTATTATCATTATTATTATCATTATTATTATTAAGATGATTATTATCATTATTATTATTAAGATGATTATTATCATTATTATTATTAAGATGATTATTATCATTATTATTATTAAGATGATTATTATCATTATTATTATCATTGTTATTATTAAGATGATTATTATCATTATTATTAACATTATTATTATTGATATTATTATAATTACTATTATTAAGTTCAGAGGATTCATGCTCTTCACACCATATGTGATTATAACCTCTCTTTTTCTTATATAATCACCCGTAGATGACTGGTTTGACTTTAGCCTCCACGGGACCCAGATGTGCCAAAACAGGTAATAGGAGGAGATTTATCCCCAGCTCCAGCAGTGCTGATATCAGCAGTCAGAAGAAAATAATAAGAAAAAAAACACCCTTCAAAAAATGTTCAGTCAACTTTTATTTGTCTGTTCATCATCTAAAGAGGAACTACAAAAGGGATAAGAGTGAATTGATTTCAGCTGTGAAAACTGCCGCTTCCACCAAGCAGGACACCCTCAAGTAAAGATTGTCCACGATTTCACATTACTAAAGTCATGTAGTTAAAATCATTTGACAGTTTAATCAAGGACCAAGCCATGCACAACTATTACATTCAGGGAGCTGGAACCATTGAGCTGTAGGCCTATTCTGAGGCACATTCATGAACCGACTCAGACTAAAAGGGACATATTCTGTCACAACAAGCATAGTGGATCTAACTATGTACAGTAATAGTCAAAGGTTTGGACACACCTACTCAACCAAGGGTTTTTCATTATTTTTTACTATTTTCTACATCATAGAATAACATTGAAAACATCAAAACTATGAAATAACATATATGGAATCATGTAGTAACCAAAAAAGTGCTAAACAAATAAAAATACATTTTATATTATTCAAAGTAGCCACCCTTTGCCTTGATGACAGCTTTGCACACTCTTGGCATTCTCTCAACCAGCTTCACCTGGAATGATTTTCCAACAATTTTGAAAGAGTTCCCAAATATGCTGAGCACTTGTTGGCTGCTTTTCCTTCACTCTGCGGTCCAACTCATCCCAAACCATCTCAATTGGGTTGAGGTCGGGTGATTGTGGAGGCCATGTCATCTGATGCAGCACTCCATCACTCTCTTTGGTCAAATAGCCCTTACACAGCCTGGAGGTGTGTTGAGTCATTGTCCTGTTGAAAAACAAATGATAGTCCCACTAAGTTCAAACCAGATGGAATGGCGTATTGCTGCAGAATGCTGTGGTAGCCATGCTGGTTAACTGTGCCTTGAATTCTAAATAAATCACTGACAATGTCACCAGCAAAGCACACCCACACCATCGCACCTCCTCCTCCATGCTTCACGGTGGGAACCACACATGCGGAGATCATCCGTTAACCTACTCTGCATCTCACAAAGATACGGCGGTTGGAACCAAAAATCTCAAATTTGGATTCATCAAATCATAGGACAGATTTCTACCGGTCTAATGTCCATTGCTCGTGTTTCTTGGCCCAAGCAAGTCCCTTCTTATTATTGGTTTCCTTTAGAAGTGGTTTCTTTGCAGCAATTCGACCATGAAGGCCTGATTCACGCAGTCTCCTCTGAACAGTAGATGTTGAGATGTGTCTGTTACTTGAACTCTGTGAATCATTTATTTGAGCTGCAATTTCTGTGGCTGGTAACTCTAATGAACTTATCCTCTGCAGTAGAGGTAACTCTCTCTGGGTCTTCCTTTCCTGTGGCGGTCCTCATGAGAGCCAGTTTCATCATAGCGCTTGATGGTTTTTGCCACTGCACTTGAAGAAACTTTAAAAGTTCTTGAAATGTTCCGAATTGACTGACCTTTATTTCTTAAAGTAATGTTGGACTGTCATTTCTCTTTGCTTATTTGAGCTGTTCTTGCCATAATTTGAAATTGGTATTTTACCAAATAGGGCTATCTTCTGTATACCAACCCTATCTGGTCACAACACAACTGATTGGCTCAAATGCATTAAGAAGGGAAAAAAATACACAAATTAACTTTTAGCAAGGCACACCTGTTATTTGAAATGCTTTCCAGGTGACTACCTCATGAAGCTGGTTGAGAGAATGCCAAGAATGTGCAAAGCTGTCATCAAGCCAAAGGGTGTCTACTTTGAACAATCTCAAATTTAAAATGAATATTGATTTGTTTAACACCTTTTTGGTTTCTACCTGATTCCATATGTGTTATTTCATAGTGTTGAAGTCCTCACTATTATTCTATAATGCAGAAAATAGTAAAAAAATAAATTAAAAACCCTGCAATGAGTAGGTGTATCCAAACTTTTGACTGGTACTGATATTATTGCTGACTGTTATTTTACCAGTAAAATATCATGGACTGGCCCAGATTACGTCTGTCACTGCACATGAAGCCTAATTGGCTTTTAAGAATCTGGCAATGGCAATGTCTGTCTGATGTGCTTTTGTTATTAAAACTTCGCTCTGCTCTGAAGATAGTTTGCACCCTGCAATTCCCAGAATTGACTATGTTAGCTCATTATGTCCTCTGTACAATGTCATGTGATATTGTGCAATAATACATTTCTCATGACTCGAGAGTATATCATTATGAAATCCAACCATTTTGGAACGGTAGCTGTCATTGAATAGTAGTAACAATGGTAAAAGCACGAGACAAGATCTACGTCCCCAATGGCAAACCCCAATTCCCATTACAGTGCACTACTTTTGACCAGGGTCCATAGGGCTTTGGTCAAAAGTATTGCACTATAAAGGAATTGGGTGCCGTTTGTTTGTTTGGGGTGCAGCCTAAAGAGTTTTGAGTGCTTGATGAGTGTGTGGCCTTTTTGCTGCATGGCCTTGTGCATGACTACTCCTTAGGCTTTCTGTCATCAGCTGGATATCAGCTAGGCTGACTACCGCGTTGCCACTGTTCTAAGTATACCTCCCTGTGATGACAACGTGGGTGTGCAGGTACTAGACAGATATATCTTACTGCATTACCGTGAGAAAACTCATTTTCAGCTAAATAATAACACACACACACACACATAAATCCCCAAAAGCTGTACTTAACCTTAAACTGTGAACAAACCATTACTGGCATCTGGAAGATGCTTTCTGAAACAGCAATTCAATGTATACAATTGTACAAGGCATACTGTTTGAAATCACAGCAGCAGTGTTCAACAGTAAAACCTCATTATATGAGTCCCAGAGACCATCTCCCTTTGACTGTTATTTAACTCTGGTACAGGTTGTTAGTGCGCGTTCCTCCATTAACACATTCCTTAGTAGAGGAAGGGGCTCTAATGCCACGGACCAGAGCTAACTGTTCTTATGCTAAGATGTGTATCTATAAATACATTCAGACTCCTTATAGGAGATACTTCCCACTCAATGGAAGATATTCGTATCATTCTTCTTAAGTATTTGCTGCAGGAAGATCTATAGCTACTCACATCTAGAAGATATCTAAACAACCTAAAGGGTTATGTTTGAAAGAGTAATTTCAACAAAATTATAACCAAATATAGCTGGCTGCGTTGTCTTTAAGCGATTTTGCTATGCAATACCTGGAATTTCTTCTTTCCACCTAACTGTTGATCATTTGCAGGCTTTCTTGTAATGAGTACAGTTGCTGCTTTCAAGCAACATACTGTATGTAGGCTTACTACATAGGCTTACTACTTTCCGTTAGATTCTGTAAAACATACATTCATTTACAGCAGTGACCTCAATGACATACTGTATGCAGTAGCAAAGCCATCGGAAGCTCATTATGTTGTTTGTAGCTAACGGATCTTGATCCTCACTTTTCTCTCCTCGCCTCCTGCTCTGATCCAAAGGACCAGCACCATTAATTTAAGTGAGAAGGGTCAGTGTCAAGGCAACTTATGAAAAGTTGCACACCGCAATGATAATGGGTAATAAAAACTATTTTACACTGGGAGTAATCATTGGGAGTATACAGTATATAGAGTGTTTCTCCATACGTTTACTATTCTGTTAGTCAGCACCTCGCTTATTACTTTGGGTGTGAGTCAACTCGTGCCTTTTACAAGGCAAGTCTTACTAAGTATACCACAGTCCTTGGAAGCAGCTCCCACAGTCTACCAGTGCTTTCTGTGGTAGCCTTAAATGCAGCTCCCACAGTCTACCAGTGCTTTCTGTGGTAGACTTAAACAGCTCCCACAGTCTACCAGTGCTTTCTGTGGTAGCCTTAAACACGGCTCCCACAGTCTACCAGTGCTTTCTGTGGTAGACTTAAACAGCTCCCACAGTCTACCAGTGCTTTCTGTGGTAGCCTTAAAAGCAGTTCCCACAGTCTACCAGTGCATTCTGTGGTAGCCTTAAATGCCGCTCCCACAGTCTACCAGCACCCTCTGTGGTAGACTTGGACCTTGGTCCTATTAGGAGTTGGGAGTCTGAGGTGGGGGTGGCCGGTGCTCCGGGAGTCTAGGTACCCTCTTGACGTTGGCCCGTTTTGCCCCGTCTGGGCTTCCCCCCAGGTCCTCACTCTGACCACAGAGCTTCAGCGCTCGAGAGATGAACATGTCTAGGTCAAACGGGCCCCCTTGGCCCCTGGAGGGAAGAGTCTGCGGGGGCTCATGAATCGACGAAGGAATGAGAGGTGACATTGGTGGAGGAGACGAGGGAGAACAGGGCAACAGGGAGGGAGGGGAATGGGACGCGGCAGGCTGGCTGAGTGTGTGACGCATGTCCAGTCCAGGTGATGGCTGTATGACCGGCGAACAACTGTGAAAGAGTGGGGCAGGGAGAGAGGTGGGAAAAGGGGGCAGCGGGGGTGAGCTGGGGTAGGACAGGGGTCCCTGGGGTGGGCTGGCGGAGGACAAGAGTTCCTGGGGTGGGCTGGCGGAGGACAGGGGTTCCTGGGGTGAGCTGGGGTAGGACAGGGGTCCCTGGGGTGGGCTGGCGGAGGACAGGGGTTCCTGGGGTGAGCTGGGGTAGGACAGGGGTTCCTGGGGTGGGCTGGCGGAGGACAGGAGTTCCTGGGGTGAGCTGGGGTAGGACAGGGGTCCCTGGGGTGGGCTGGCGAAGGACAGGAGTTCCTGGGGTGGGCTGGCGGAGGACAGGGGTTCCTGGGGTGAGCTGGGGTAGGACAGGAGTTCCTGGGGTGAGCTGGGGTAGGACAGGGGTCCCTGGGGTGGGCTGGCGGAGGACAGGAGTTCCTGGGGTGGGCTGGCGGAAGACAGGGGTTCCTGGGGTGAGCTGGGGTAGGACAGGGGTTCCTGGGGTGAGCTGGGGTAGGACAGGGGTTCCTTGGGTGGGCTGGCGGAGGACAGGAGTTCCTGGGGTGGGCTGGGGAAGGACAGGGGTCCCTGGGGTGGGCTAGGGAAGGACAGGAGTTCCTGGGGTGGGCTGGGGTAGGACAGGGGTTCCTGGGGTGGGCTGGGGAAGGACAGGGGTTCCTGGGGTGGGCTGGCGGAGGACGGGAGTTCCTGGGGTGAGCTGGGGTAGGACAGGGGTTCCTGGGGTGAGCTGGGGTAGGACAGGCGAGTCTGTGTGCTCTCCACCCAGCGAGAGATCTCCTGGAATAGGTCCCAAGGTGGCTCCTCGACAGGCAGCTCCTTCACGCTGGCCCCTCTAGGCTCAGGCCCCTCAGGCACAGGAAGCTGGCTATTCCTCTTCCAGTGAGACAGGTCCAGGATCAGCTTGGGCTCGGAGTAGTGCTGCGGCTTGCCGTCCCTCCACGCAACCTTGTCCAGATAGGAAGGGGAGCCCACTTTGTAGTCACAGGAACGACCACAGTCCAGCTCAGCATAAGCCCCGCCCCCACAGGCCCGCACCAGAGAGGAGTGGGAGTGGTCCAGGAAGCGCTCGGCAGAGCTGCTGTGGGAATACTTGCGAGGGTCCACCTGGGCCTCCTCCAACAGAGGGTAGGAACCTGCCCTGGGATCTCTCTGGACCTCCTCCTCTTTGGAGTTGACCACCTCCGAGACCCCAGGCATGCACTGACAGCCACCCTGCTGCTGCCAGTACAGGTCTGATGACAGGCTGGTATCATATCTGCACAGTGGAAACAAAGAGCTTGTCAACAAAACATCGCCGTTGCCATTTCAGTCTACTGAGGTGAAGACCATTTTGGTGTCATCTTTAAACTCTCTCACTCTCACACACATACCCCACTGGGCACAGACCCCAATTCAACATATTTTCCACATTGGTTCAACGTGTTAACCTCCACACAACGTTTCCCTGGCTCTCTGTTAACCTCCACACAGTGTTTCCCTGGCTCTCTGTTAACCTCCACACAGCGTTTCCCTGGCTCTTTGTTAACCTCCACACAGCGTTTCCCTGGCTCTCTGTTAACCTCCACACAACGTTTCCCTGGCTCTCTGTTAACCTCCACACAGCGTTTCCCTGGCTCTTTGTTAACCTCCACACAGCATTTCCCTGGCTCTCTGTTAACCTCCACACAACGTTTCCCTGGCTCTCTGTTAACCTCCACACAGCGTTTCCCTGGTTCTTTGTTAACCTCCACACAGCGTTTCCCTGGCTCTTTGTTAATCTCCACACAGCGTTTCCCTGGCTCTTTGTTAATCTCCACACAGCGTTTCCCTGGCTCTTTGTTAATCTCCACACAGCGTTTCCCTGGTTCTTTGTTAATCTCCACACAGCGTTTCCCTGGCTCTTTGTTAATCTCCACACAGCGTTTCCCTGGTTCTTTGTTAATCTCCACACAGCGTTTCCCTGGCTCTTTGTTAATCTCCACACAGCGTTTCCCTGGCTCTTTGTTAATCTCCACACAGCGTTTCCCTGGCTCTCTGTTAACCTCCACACAGCGTTTCCCTGGCTCTCTGTTAACCTCCACACAGCGTTTCCCTGGCTCTTTGTTAACCTCCACACAGCATTTCCCTGGCTCTCTGTTAACCTCCACACAGCGTTTCCCTGGCTCTTTGTTAATCTCCACACAGCGTTTCCCTGGCTCTTTGTTAACCTCCACACAGCGTTTCCCTGGCTCTCTGTTAATCTCCACACAGCGTTTCCCTGGCTCTCTGTTAACCTCCACACAGCGTTTCCCTGGCTCTCTGTTAACCTCCACACAGCGTTTCCCTGGCTCTCCCGGAAGCCAATGAATCCAGTCGCTGTCTTTTACTAAACTTTATTTGGACTTTTCTTTAAAATCGTCATTTGCTTATTCCCTAGGGCTCGTTGTGGGGTTGCTTTCTTTTTTGATGCTTTTTGTTGATGGCTTTACTTTCTAAGTGTGGTGTATCTGTTGTGTACAGTTTGAGATCATGATATCTCTTTCTCTTTACATGGTGTCACTGTGCTGTTCCCCCTCAATATGGCTGCTGTAGTGTGTGAAGTGTAACTGACACCATAGAATTCAATAGAAATTAGTGGCATAGTACAATGTTGATGTATCTCTGTGGTTGACACCACAGGAGGTCGGTGGCACATTAATTGGGGAGGACGGGCTCGTGGTAATGGCTGGAGCGGAATCAGTGAAATGGAATCAAATAACACAAATACATGGTTTCCATGGTTTCCAGGTGTTTGATGCCATTCCATTTGCTCCGTTCCGTGTCATGTTAATTCCTTGTCACTAGTTGACACGACAGTACAAACAGATCTGAGACCAGGCTAGACACACACCTGTCCCAGTGAGAGCTAGAGGCCTGGCTGTGGCTGTGGCTGTGGCCGGGCTCCGTGACCAGGCTATCATCTAGCTCGTCCTCTATGCGGAAGGGCTGGGGTGACATGGGCTCGTCCTGGGGACACGAGTACTGCTGCAGGAAGGGATGGGACAGGGCCGCCTCTGCCGTCAGCCGGTCCATGGGGTTAAAGGTCAGAATACGCTCCAGGAAGTCTATGGCTAGTGGAGAAAGAGACGGGAACGGAGAATAGAAAATGCTTTCAAATGATGCGTATATGAATATAAGACAATCATGAATTTGAGACAAAACAGTAGTTAGACATATGTCCTTGTTATTTTTAGTAACTCCATTTAACAGAAACTGTTGATTGTTTCAGGGAGGTATAGTATAAAGGTGCCATCTGATCTTAGTTGAAGAGTTTTTCGCTGCTCTCCCTCAACCCCATCCCTCTCACCGTCTGCATCGACTTCAGGTAGTAGTTCTCTGAAGGACCTCCTGACCCTCCAACCGTGGCTGACGTAGGAGGGGATGACCTGCCGGAGGTCGTGATGGTCCTCTTCCCTCAACACAGGCACCGTATACAGGATCAGCTGCATCTGCTCCAGCTCATGGGCTCCTGCGTATAGAGCAGCCAGGAGGAACCAGGCAGGAAGCCAGGAGGAACCAGGAAGTAAAGAAGCATTATGATTCTAAAACTAGAAAAGGTCATTTTACTGAAGAAAAATTGTGTCTTGCTTGAGCTTTTTTATGGTAGAAGTTCAGAAGTTTGAATTGTTAAAGGTTAGTGTTGAAAGTTTGTGGATAAGGTAGTACTAGAAGTAGTGAGTTTTTAAAGACGGGTATTAAGATGGTCGGAGCAGGCTTCTGCGATAAGAAAAGTTTTATACACCCTCGCGACTACTGAGAAGGTCATAGGTTGAATTTGCAGACAGACCACACACTAAATATGTGTCAACAGGTCTGTATAAAATCATGGTGTTACATGACCAAATTATTATCACGACACAAAGCCTAGTGAACATCAAAATGGTCCAATATCCAACAAAAGCATAATGTGTTTGAGTTTTGAGTTCTGATATTTGGCAAGCGTATTAAGGGGTACAGAAGTAGCTAATCCTAGGAAAATTAGACTTATTTGTCCTGATGGTGGCACTGTAGTGTTATAGGGCTTGAACCCACCATGGCTGCTTGCAGCTATATTTTTATGGTACACTATCCCTTATATACAGTTAATTCAGAAAGTATTCAGATCCCTTCCCTTTTTCCACATTTTGTTAGTCTAAAATGGATTAACTAAAAAATATTATCTTTGTCCTGACTGCCAATGTGACGTCTGGAGGAAACCTGGCACCATCTCTACGGTGAAGCATGGTGGTGGCAGCATCATGCTGTGGGGATGTTTTTCAGCGACAGGGACTGGGAGACTAGTCAGGATCCAGGGAAAGATGAACGGAGCAAAGTACAGAGAGATCCTCGATGAAAACCTGCTCCAGAGCGAAGGTTCACCTTCGAACAGGACAAAAACCCTAAGCACACAGCCAAGACAACGCAGGAGCAGCTTTGAGACAAGTCTCTGAATGTCTTTGAGTAGGCCAGCCAGAACCCGGACTTGAACCCGATCGAACATCTCTGGAGAGACCTGAAAATAGCTCCCCATCTAATCTGACAGAGCTTGAGAGGATCTGCAGACAAGAATGGGAGAAACTCCCCATATACAGGTGTGCCAAGCTTGTAGTGTCCTACCGAAGAAGAGGCTGTAATCACTGCCAAAGGTGCTTCAACAAAGTACTGAGTAAGGGGTCTGAATACTTATGTAAATGTAATATTTCAGTTTTTTATTTTAATACATTTGTAAACATAAAAACCTTATGGTCATTATGGGGTATTGTGTGAAGATAGATTTTATTTCTTTATTTAACTAGGCAAGTCAGAACCAAGTCTTATCTACAATGACGGCCTACCCCGGCCAAAACCCCAGCCAAACCCTAACCACACTGGGTTAGGGTTTGTGTGCCGTCCTAAGACTCCCAATCACGGCCGGTTGTGATACAGCCTGGAATCAAACTAGGGTCTGTAGTGACGCGTCCAGCACTGAGATGCGGTGCCTTAGACCGCTGCACCAGTCAGGAGCCTTGATGAAGGGAAACAATTATTTAATACATTTTAGAATAAGGCTGTATGTGGAAAATGTGGAAAAATCAAGGTGTCTGAATACTTTCAGAATGCACTGTAGTGCTCTGCCTATGGGCTCTGGTCAAATATAGTGCACAATATAGGGTGCCATTTGGGATACAGTCCATATCCTGGATCATTTAGCTTTATTAACAATTAGGCGTACACTATTGAGCTGTGATTGGATAGAGAACAGACAGACAGGCAAATGGCAATTTCTGTATTATGCAAAAAAAAGTTTAGCAAAGTAGACTTACTCTTTCACTAGATCAAAAAGATCCTAGTTTGACAAAAAGACTGTACTGCCCAACAGCATAAAAACAAATGGGTAATACCCTCAGTTTATCTAAATCATGAATCATTCAATCCATATGTCTCATATCATATTCATATCCACATCTCTCCACCTCTACAGACTCCTACCTGCAAAGAGCATGCGGCCTGTTAGCATCTCTGCCAGGATGCAGCCAGCTGCCCACATATCGATGGCCTTGGTGTAGTTGTTGGGTGAGAGCAACAGGCGCGGAGACCGGTACCATTTAGTCACCAAGCCCTCTGACAGGTAGCCCTGGCCGATACACACAGACAACAACACACACAGGGTAAGCATGACAAGGAAATTAACACCAACATACATTTTCCTGGCTCATTTGCTAAAGTGTCTTGATGGCTTTTGTACAGCTTTCCCCCAACTCTTCACACTCATCCATTACAGGTACACTCTTAGAATGAAAGGTGCTAAGTAGAACCATACAAGGTTCTTTGGCTTGTCCCCTTAGGGTAACCCTTGTTGGTGCTGGGTAGAAACCTTTGCAGAGGGTTCTATCTAGAACCCACAATGAACAGGTAGAAGCCACGAGCCTTGTTAGCCTTTAAAATTGTATAATTTATGACAATACATTACATATATGGCCATTATTTGAGGGCCTAGTTATACCCTAACACATTGATCTTAAGAATCCACTGGTTATGCTGGCTTGCAAAGTTATGGGTAATTCCTATTGAAATTAAGCCAGATTTAGGATATCCAACAATTGGAATTGGTAATCACCCACAACTTGCATTCAGAATGATGCCAGGGTTGGGACGATTGAGAATTTAGACGACCTCAATCATTTAAACTGGAACAAACCATCTCAGTAACGGGTGCAATAAATCAAATTACTAACATATTGGATTAGTTTCTTTGTGTAGCATAAAATTAACCAACCATTCAGTATACAGTACATGCAAAAACACAGATATTACAGTAAAACAAACAATTCTGAAAATCTCCCTGCAATAGAGCATGCTGGGAAATATTAATTTTGGTTCTATGTAGGACACTTCTTGCCTTCCAAAGAATCATAAAAAAAAATGATTATTAGGATGTTAAAGGTTCTAGGTAGAACCCTTCGACTTACAAAAAGTGTTCTTCTGATCAATACAGTTCTTGGTAGAACCCTTTTGGGAACCCTTTGTTATAAGTGTATAGAAGACAGTGTTCTTTTTCAGGTCATCTACAGTGGATCTAGAAATAGTATGGTGGAAGAGAAGGTCAGAGAAAAAGCCTTTTCTGTCATCATTTTTATTCAATTACTGTTTCTTCCTCCATTGATGTGGTCTCTAACGCTGTTCTGCCTAGCGCCACACTGTTTTCATCTCGTTAGAGCAGCTCCCTTTTTAATGTATAACACACATTACACACACACACACACACACACACACACACACCTAACAAGAGACAGCGAGAGATTATGAAAACACAGCCACTGGTTTATAACAATACATTCACAGCGAGCGACCTCTGCAGGCTCTTGAATTTAATGCATTGCAACCCCAGTGCAATGCAAGCATTTCCTGTCCTCTCTGTCCCTCCCCTCCACTCTCTGCCAATGGATGATGGATGGAGCACTGTTAAATGATGGACGGACGGAGCAAAGTTAAGTGCATTGAGGACGTCGTCCCCACAGTGGCTGTACGTACATACCCCAACCAGAAGCCATGGATTACAGGCAACATTCACACTGAGCTAAAGGGTAGAGCTGCCGCTTTCAAGACTCTAACCCGGAAGCTTACAAGAAATCCCACTATGCCCTGTGACGAACCATCAAACAGGAAAAGCATCTATACAGGACTAAGATTGAATCATACTACACCAGCTCCGACGCTCGTCGGATGTGGCAGGAATTGCAAACTATTACAGACTACAACGGGAAGCACAGCCGCGAGCTGCCCAGTGACACGAGCCTACCAGACGAGCTAAATCACTTCTATGCTCGCTTCGAGGCAAGCAACACTGAGGCATGCATGAGAGCATCAGCTGTTCCGGACGACTGTGTGATCACACTCTTCGTAGCCGACGTGAGTAAGACCTTTAAACAGGTCAACATACACAAGGCTGCGGGGCCAGACGGATTACCAGGATGTGTGCTCCGAGCATGTGCTCACCAACTGGCAGGTGTCTTCACTGACATTTTCAACATGTCCCTGATTGAGTCTGTAATACCAACATGCTTCAAGCAGACCACCATAGTCCCTGTGCCCAAGAACACTAAGGCAACCTGCCTAAATGACTACAGACCTGTAGCACTCACGTCCGTAGCCATGGAGTGCTTTGAAAGGCTGGTAATGGCTCACATCAACACCATTAGCCCAGAAACCCTAGACCCACTCCAATTTGCATACCGCCCAAACAGATCCACAGATGATGCAATCTCTATTGCACTCCACAGTGCCCTTTCCCACCTGGACAAAAGGAACACCTATGTGAGAATGCTATTCATTGACTACAGTGCAGCGTTCAACACCATAGTACCCTCAAAGCTCATCACCAAGCTAATGAACCTGGGCCTAAACACCTCCCACTGCAACTGGATCCTGGACTTCCTGACAGGCCGCCCCCAGGTGGTGAGGGTAGGTAGCAACACATCTGCCATGCTGATCCTCAACACTGGAGCTCCCCAGGGGTGCCTGCTCAGTCCCCTCCTGTACTCCCTGTTCACCCATGACTGCATGGCCAGGCACGACTCCAACACCATCATTAAGTTTGCTGACGACACAACAGTGGTAGGCCTGATCACCGACAACAACGAGACAGCCTATAGGGAGGAGGTCAGAGACCTGGCCGGGTGGTGCCAGAATAACAACCTATCCCTCAACGTAACCAAGACTAAGGAGATGATTGTGGACTACAGGAAAAGGAGCACCGAGCACGTCCCCATTCTCATCGACGGGGCTATAGTGGAGCAGGTTGAGAGCTTTAAATTCCTTGGTGTCCACATCAACAACAAACTTGATTGGTCCAAACACACCAAGACAGTCGTGAAAAGGGCACGACAAAGCCGATTCCCCCTCAAGAAACTAAAAAAGATTTGGCATGGGTCTTGAGATCCTCAAAAGGTTCTACAGCTGCAACATCGAGAGCATCCTGACCGGTTGCATCACTGCCTGGTACGGCAATTGCTCCGCCTTTGACCGCAATGCACTTCAGAGGGTAGTGCGTACGGCCCAGTACATCACTGGGGCAAAGCTGCCTGCCATCCAGGACCTCTACACCAGGCGGTGTCAGAGGAAGGCCCTAAAAATTGTCAAAGACCCCAGCCACCCCAGTCATAGACTGTTCTCTCTACTACCGCATGGCAAGTGGTACCGGAATGCCAAGTCTAGGACAAAATGAATGACGGAGCACTGCTCAATGTTTGATGAGAAGCAGCTAAAACAGCCTTAAAGCATCCCTCTCCCCAAATGTCCTTCATTTCACCCTTCTCACCCTTCCTCCCTCCTTCTCTCCTTTCTCACCACCTCCCCCTCTCCCCAACTGTACTTCATTTCACCCCTCCCTCCCTCCCACCTTCCCTCCCTCCTTTCCCTCTCTCCTTTCTCACCGCCTCCCCCTCTCCCTGCCTCTCCAGGTGATTAATAATTTGTGGAGTTTGACAGGGTTGGCTCAGCAGGTAGAGAGATTCAGATGGGCCTCCTCTGATTAAGCAATCTGTCAAATCTCTGCTTAACTTCCAAAAGCATGGTTTAGTCAGTCACTGATGATTCCAAAGGCTGAGTCAGATTTACAATGATAGCTTTATGGATGTGTCCTAAATGGCAACGTGTTCCCTTTATAGTGCACTACTTTTGACAAGGGCTCATAGGGTTCTGGTCAGAAATAGAGCACTTATGAGGAGAATACGATGCATTTTGGACGTATCCGATTTCTATATTTTTTAATTGAGTCTTTTGACAGTAAGGAGGCGTTATTCAGGTGTCGTTAGCACTTCAATCAAAGCTTCTGTCATAACGCCAACACTTGCAAAAGAATGGGAGGGCTGATGACAACATAATGCTTATTGCCAACCCTCTGCCACAGACTGACACGCTTACTTACAGTCGTGAGACAAGCCCACAAGTGACTTCAAGCAATATGAGCAGTTAAAAATGGATGTGTCACCTGTCAAATATCTCTAGATTTGAGGCTGATGCCAAATTCCTGTCATCGTTGTGTCTGCAAGTTTATTTTTAGATGAAACATTCTCTTGATCGTGGCACTATCAAGTATCCTCTCCTACTCCACCTCACTGCTTGCAATTTACCAAGACAAGAACTATCCCAGCTTGGAGCATTGGCCTGCCAGCCTCCCTCTAAGTAAGCCCCATTCAAGGCTGGCATGGCATGTGGAGCACCAGAGCTTTCTGGTAGACTTTTTATTTTTTACCTTTATTTAACTAGGCAAGTCAGTTAAGAACAAATTCTTATTTACAATGACGGCCTACCCCGGCCAAACGCTAGGCCAATTGTGCGCCGCCCTATGGGACTCCCAATCACGTTCGGTTGTGATACAGCCTGGATTCAAACCAGGTTGTCTGTCGTGACACCTCTAGCACTCAAATGCAGTGCCTTAGACCGCTGCGCCACTTGGGAGCCCTATAGACTCTATAATTGTGTCTGAAATGGCATCAAATTCCATATATATAGGGCACTACTTTTGACCAGCCATATAAGCTCTAGTCAAAAGTAGTGCACTAGGAAATAGTGGTGCAGCTATAAAGGGAATCGGGTTCCATTTTGGATACACTGTATTTCTCTCCTCTCTGAATCAACACAGGACTGTTAGAGTTCACTACTAAACATTCAGTACAGTAGCTGGGTACACACTCTGTGCAGGACTGTTAGAGTTCACTACTAAACATTCAGTACAGTAGCTGGGTACACACTCTGTCTGGACTGAGGAGTAGCTGTGTGAATAGACGTTGTTCGGTCATGAGGGAGAGAGGGCACGCTGAATGTAAGAGGGAGAGAAACTAACAGGCAATTTCCTGGTTCTTAAAAGGAATCGCCCCGGGTAATTTTTTTACGCCGATGTCCATCTTGAAAGTGCATAAAACCTGACGTGTGCTTTAAAGTCTGAAGTAAAACTCAACTCCCACCAACCTGTCTCTGACACATGACACCCTGAGGTCATACACACATACTCTGATGATAAGTGTGGGTCCGGGAGGCCGGGGCCAGAGGAGGCCAGACACAGAATGCTCTGTAGATGGCCTGTCTCACACTCCACTGCATAAGAGCAGCATAGAAGCTTTTTGTTTGATTTCACCATCCCCAGAACACAGCATTGCCCATTGTTATTCTGGCAACACTCTTGGCCAGTCTGTTATTCCTGTCCTGCTCACAGCCTGATCCATCTCTTTTCCCTGTCTGCACCCTGCTGCCCCGTGCTCAGATCTCTGGGCCTGGGCCCGGCCAGGACAAAGCTCCCCTTCACTGGGCCCTCACTGACCTGCTGGTGTAACACACTGTGTTCCACCACAACAATAAAGCAGCACAGCAGAGAAGTCGACTGTCAGATGAATCTCTCAGAGCCTAATCCACAATAAGAAAAAACAGACAGGGTAATGGTTCAACTTGGGGCAGCAGGTAGCCTAGTGGTTAGAGCGTTGGGCCATGCAACTTGGGGCAGCAGGTAGCCTAGTGGTTAGAGCGTTGGGCCAGCAGGTAGCCTAGTGGTTAGAGTGTTGGGCCAGCATTTGAAAGGTCACTAGTTCCAATCCCCCAGTCAACAAGGCCAAACATCTGTTGATATGCCCTAGAGAAAATCACTTAACCCTAATTGCTCCAGGGTTGCCGTTGATAATGGCTGACAGTGACCCCACTCTAAGAGTGCATCTCATGGGGAGTTGGGATATGGATTTTTTTTTTTAAATCACACATTTGTATAATGCACACCTGTACGTGTGTGAAATAGGACAAATATAAGTACCCACCAATTATTATATTATTAATTTGTAACTTTAACAGGACATGTTTGGACAAGGTTATGAAAGCTCTGCTGTAGTACTAGCTATAGCCGGATGCAAATGCAGTCATGCAGAGGAGAGAATCATCAGTCTACAGGAGCCAACAGACTTGGTTCAAGGACATGGTCATACATGCAGCACGATCACACAAAAAAAACAGGCTCAAAGAGGCTTCTTAATATGGGTGAATGCTGTAGCGTTTGGGAATGAAGTACATTTGTTGTGAAACGTAAAGATAATGCTAATTTTGCTCAGTTTCCAGCCACCAATGGTGGTTTCTGGTTTTGAGTTGTGTGCCACAACTGCAAATACAAACAATTGGTACAATGAATCCTTTTTGTTTGATTTCTAAAAGCAGTCTACGAAGTGGAATGAGAAAGGAAAGCACCGGCTCAACTCCAGCAGCACTGGCTATAACAGACCCGACAGTGAATAAGTGCAGACATCCTGCAGTCTTAAATCAACCGGTGGTATCCTCATCTTTTATATCTCCACTTACATGTCGGGCCAGGAGCTGGTCTAAAAATTTCTTCCGGCAGCAGATTTACAGGCGCCTAAACAATTGTGCTATTATGTGTTTATTTTCTCATTATTTGTAACTTATTTTGTACATAATGTTTCTGCCACCATATCTTATGAAAAAAAAGAGCTTCTGGATATCAGGACAGCGATCACTCACCTCGGATTAGGCAAAACATTTTCTTTCAACAAGCAGGACGCACAGGATGTACTTCAGACACCCGACAAGGCCAACATCCCAGTTATTAGCAAGAGAAACAGATGCAGGTACAGAGGACACAGAGCGGGGTGCCTCGTAAAGATCCGCAGACCGCAAGTGAGAAAGCTGCCATGAACGTCAATATTACTTGCCAACATGCAATCACTGGACAATAAATTAGACGAGGTATGATCACGAATATCCTACCAACTGGACATCAGAAACTGTAACATCTTATGTTTCACGGAATCGTAGCTGAATTACGACATGGATATTCAGCTAGCTGGATATACGCTACACCGGCAGGATAGAACAGCACACTCCGATAAGACGAGGGGGGCGGCAGTCTGTGCATATTTGTAAACAACAGCTGGTGCACGAAATCTAAGGAAGTCTCTAGATTTTGCAAGCCTGAAGTAAAGTATCTTATGATAAACTGTAGACTACAGTATGTGCCAAGAGAGTTTTCATCCAGACTTTTCGTGGCTGTTTATTTACCACCACAGACAGATGCTGGCACTAAGACCGGACTCAGTCAGCTGTATAAGGAAATAAGTAAACAGGAAAACACTCACCCAGAGGCGGCGCTCCTAGTGGCCGGGGATTTTAATGCAGGGAAACTTGAATCAGTTTCACCTAATTTCTATCAACATGTTAAATGAACAACCAGAGAGAAAGACATTCTAGATCACCTGTACTCCACACACAGAGACGCATACAAAGCTCTCCCTCGCCCTCCATTTGATAACTCTGACCACAATTCTATCCTCTTGATTCCTGCTTACAAGCAAAAATGAAAGCAGGAAGCACCAGTGACTCGGTCTATAAAAAAGTGATCAAATGAAGCAGATGCTAAACTACAGGACTGTTTTGCTAGCCCAGACTAGAACATGTTCCGGGATTCTTCCAATGGCATTGAGGAGTACACCACATCAGTCACTGGCTTTATCAATAAGTGCATTGAGGACGTCGTCCCCACAGTGACTGTACGTACATTCCCCAACCAGAAGCCATGGATTGCAGGCAACATTCGCACTGAGCTAAAGAGTAGAGCTGCCGCTTTCAAGGTGCGGGACTCTAACCCGAGAGCTGCTCAGTGACACGAACCTACCAGACGAGCTAAATCCATTCTATGCTCGCTTCGAGGCAAGCAACACTGAGGCATGCATGAGAGCATCAGCTGTTCCAGACGACTGTGTGATCACGCTCTCTGTAGCCGACATGAGTAAGACCTTTAAACAGGTAAACATTCACAAGGCCTTGGTGCCAGACAGATTACCAGGACGTGTGCTCCAGGCATGTGCTGACCAACTGTCAGGTGTCTTCACTGACATTTTCAACATGTTCCTGATTGAGTCTGTAATACCAACATGTTTCAAGCAGACCACCACAGTCCCTGTGCCCAAGAACACTAAGGCAACCTGCCTAAATGACTACAGACGCGTGGCACTCACGTCTGTAGCCATGAAGTGCTTTAAAAGGCTGGTAATGGCTCACATTAACACCATTATCCCAGAAACCCTAGACACACTAAATTTGCATCCCGCCCAAACAGATCCACAGATGATGCAATCTCTATTGGACTCCACACTGCCCTTTCCCACCTGGACAAAAGGAACACCTATGTGAGAATGCTATTCATTGACTACAGTGCAGCGTTCAACACCATAGTACCCTCAAAGCTCATCACTAAGCTAAGGATCCTGGGACTAAACACCTCCCTCTGCAACTGGATCCTGCACTTCCTGACGGGCCTCCCCCAGGTGGTGAGGGTAGGTAGCAACACATCTGCCACGCTGATCCTCAACACTGGAGCCCCTCGGTGCTCACTCCCCTCCTGTACTCCCTGTTCACCCACAACTGCGTGACACAAAAGTGGTAGGCCTGATCATCAACAACAACGAGACAGCCTATAGGGATGAGGTCAGAGACCTGGCAGGGTGGTGCCAGAATAACAACCTATCCCTCAATATAATCAAGACAAAGGAGATGATTGTGAACTACAGGAAAAGGAGGACCGAGAAATCCTGGGCTGTAGTGTAGCAGGTTGAGAGCTTCAAGTTCCTTGGTGTCCACATCACCAACAAACTAGATTGGTCCAAACACACCAAGACAGTCATGAAGAGGGCACGACAAAGCCTATTTCCCCTTAGGGGAAAATATTTGGCATGGGTCCTCAGATCCTCAAAAGGTTCTACAGCTGCAACATCGAGAGCATCCTGCCTGACTGGTTGCATCACTGCCTGGTACGGCAACTGCTCGGCCTCCGACCGCAAGGCACTACAGAGAGTAGTGAGTACGGCCCAGTACATCACTGGGGCTAAGCTGCATTGCCATCCAGGACCTCTACACCAGACAGTGTCAGAGGAAGGCCCTAAAAATTGTCAAAGACCCCAGCCACCCCAGTCATAGACTGTTCTCTCTACTACCGCATGGCAAGCGGTACCGGAGTGTCAAGTTTAGGACAAAAAAGGCTTCTCAACAGTTTTTACCCCCAAGCCATAAGACTCCTGAACAAGTAATCAAATGGCTACCCGAACTATTTTTATTGTCCCGCCTCCCCAACCCCTCTTTTACGCTACTGCTACTCTCTGTTCATCATATATGCATAGTCACTTTAACCATATATACATGTACATACAATTAGCCCGACTAACCGGTGCCTGTATATAGCCTCGATACTGTTATTTTTCACTTTCTTTTTACTGTTGTTTTTATTTCTTTACTTATCCATTGTTCACATAATACCAAGGTAACTCCTGGGCCCTGAGTCATGAAGCGTTTTGGAGTAGGAGTGCTGGACTAGGATCAGTTTTGGTTTTCAGATAATAATGAATAAGAAGACCTGGACAGGGGGGACCTGATCCTACATCAGCCCTAAAGGCTTTATGAAGCTTTATGAATACAGACCCCGAGCTAGCTATTCTCTTCTAATGGCAGCCTACTGTAGTCTCACCTTATGGGAGTAGTGTGGGTCAACGATTCGGGCCAGGCCAAAATCTCCAATCTTGAGCAGTAGCTGGTCTGTGTTGAGGAACACGTTGGCTGGTTTAAGGTCGCGGTGCAGCACGTTGGCTGAGTGGATGAACTTGAGGCCTCGTAGTAGCTGGTAGAAGAGCAAAATGGCGTGCCCACCGGGAAGTGGTCCCTGCTCTAGCAGCTTAGCTAGGTCCGTCTCCATGCACTCCTGGACGATGTACAGGGCACTCAGCTGGGCCGGGTCGCGAGGCAGCGGGTGGCCGTAAGGACCCAGAACCTCGTGCACGCGCACCACGTTCTCATGCTGCAGGCGCCGTGTGATCTTGACCTCCCGCAGGGCGTGCTTCACGCTGACCGCGTCACGCATCACCAGCTTCTTCACAGCCACCCGCTGGCCGCTGCGCTTGTCCACAGCAGACAGAACCAGACCAGTGGCACCGCTGCCCAGAGGCCGGGGGTCTATGAAGTGTCCCCCCAGGTCAAAGCCGTGGAGGAACAGTGAGGAGTCCTGTTTTGCCATGGCTCAGCTGACTACTGGTGTCCACTGGTTATTGCATGATGAGGTCTAGAAATCAGAAAGGATCATTCATGATTTGATAACAAAGCAAATAAAATTACTGGAATCAAACATACATATACTGTAGGTATAATAATCCCATCTGTAAAATGGTAATTACTTTATATGGTAATGTATTTTGTAATAGAATAGATAATAGATCAATATACATGTTGTATTCTATGTTCTATTATTATTTATATTATTGTTATCTATATTACTATTATCTATATTATTACTATCTATTTTATTATTATCTATATTATTATTATCTATATTATTACGATCTATATTATTATAATCTATATTATTACTATCTATATTATTATTATCACTGCATTGTTGGAAAGAGATCCCAAACATTTAACTGTGCTGTTATACACCTGTTGTATCCTGTACTGTTATACACCTGTTGTATCCTGTACTGTTATACACCTGTTGTATCCTGTACTGTTATACACCTGTTATATCCTGTACTGTTATACACCTGTTGTATCCTGTACTGTTATACACCTGTTATATCCTGTACTGTTATACACCTGTTGTATCCTGTACTGTTATACACCTGTTATATCCTGTACTGTTATACACCTGTTGTATCCTGTACTGTTATACACCTGTTATATCCTGTACTGTTATACACCTGTTGTATCCTGTACTGTTATACACCTGTTGTATCCTGTACTGTTATACTCCAGTTATATCCTGTACAGTTATATCCTGTACTGTTATACACCTGTTGTATCCTGTACTGTTATACACCTGTTGTATCCTGTACTGTTATACACCTGTTGTATCCTGTACTGTTATACTCCAGTTATATCCTGTACTGTTATACACCTGTTATATCCTGTACTGTTATACACCTGTTGTATCCTGTACTGTTATACTCCAGTTATATCCTGTACTGTTATACACCTGTTATATCCTGTACTGTTGTATCCTGTACTGTTATACACCTGTTGTATCCTGTACTGTTATACACCTGTTGTATCCTGTACTGTTATATTCCAGTTATATCCTGTACTGTTATACACCTGTTATATCCTGTACTGTTGTATCCTGTACTGTTATACACCTGTTGTATCCTGTACTGTTATACACCTGTTGTATCCTGTACTGTTATACACCTGTTGTATCCTGTACTGTTATACACCTGTTGTATCCTGTACTGTTATACTCCAGTTATATCCTGTACTGTTGTATCCTGTACTGTTATACTCCAGTTATATCCTGTACTGTTATATCCTGTACTGTTATACTCCAGTTATATCCTGTACTGTTGTATCCTGTACTGTTATACTCCAGTTATATCCTGTACTGTTGTATCCTGTACTGTTATACTCCAGTTATATCCTGTACTGTTGTATCCTGTACTGTTATACTCCAGTTATATCCTGTACAGTTGTATCCTGTACTGTTATACTCCAGTTATATCCTGTACTGTTGTATCCTGTACTGTTATACTCCAGTTGTATCCTGTACTGTTATACTCCAGTTATATCCTGTACTGTTGTATCCTGTACTGTTATACTCCAGTTATATCCTGTACTGTTGTATCCTGTACTGTTATACTCCAGTTATATCCTGTACTGTTGTATCCTGTACTGTTATACTCCAGTTATATCCTGTACAGTTATATCCTGTACTGTTATACTCCAGTTGTATCCTGTACAGTTATATCCTGTACAGTTATATCCTGTACTGTTATACTCCAGTTATATCCTGTACAGTTATATCCTGTACTGTTATACTCCAGTTGTATCCTGTGCTGTTGTATCCTGTACTGTTATACTCCAGTTGTATCCTGTACAGTTATATCCTGTACTGTTATACTCCAGTTGTATCCTGTACAGTTATATCCTGTACTGTTATACTCCAGTTATATCCTGTACTGTTGTATCCTGTACTGTTATACTCCAGTTATATCCTGTACAGTTATATCCTGTACTGTTATACTCCAGTTATATCCTGTACTGTTGTATCCTGTACTGTTATACTCCAGTTATATCCTGTACAGTTATATCCTGTACTGTTATACTCCAGTTGTATCCTGTACAGTTATATCCTGTACAGTTATATCCTGTACAGTTATATCCTGTACTGTTATACTCCAGTTATATCCTGTACAGTTGTATCCTGTACTGTTATACTCCAGTTATATCCTGTACAGTTGTATCCTGTACTGTTATACTCCAGTTATATCCTGTACAGTTATATCCTGTACTGTTATACTCCAGTTATATCCTGTACTGTTGTATCCTGTACTGTTATACTCCAGTTATATCCTGTACTGTTGTATCCTGTACTGTTATACTCCAGTTATATCCTGTACTGTTGTATCCTGTACTGTTATACTCCAGTTATATCCTGTACAGTTATATCCTGTACTGTTATACACCTGTTGTATCCTGTACTGTTATACACCTGTTGTATCCTGTACTGTTATACACCTGTTATATCCTGTACTGTTATACACCTGTTGTATCCTGTACTGTTATACACCTGTTGTATCCTGTACTGTTATACTCCAGTTATATCCTGTACTGTTGTATCCTGTACTGTTATACTCCAGTTATATCCTGTACTGTTGTATCCTGTACTGTTATACTCCAGTTATATCCTGTACTGTTGTATCCTGTACTGTTATACTCCAGTTATATCCTGTACAGTTGTATCCTGTACTGTTATACTCCAGTTATATCCTTTACTGTTGTATCCTGTACTGTTATACTACAGTTGTATCCTGTACAGTTATATCCTGTACTGTTATACTCCAGTTGTATCCTGTACAGTTGTATCCTGTACTGTTATACTCCAGTTGTATCCTGTACTGTTATACTCCAGTTATATCCTGTACTGTTGTATCCTGTACTGTTATACTCCAGTTGTATCCTGTACTGTTATACTCCAGATGTATCCTGTACTGTTATACTCCAGTTATATCCTGTACAGTTATATCCTGTACTGTTATACTCCAGTTGTATCCTTTGCATGTGGCAAAACATGAATATGCATGGGATTTGATTGCAATTATGCTTTTCCTGGAATGAGCTCCATAGAATTTAGAGTGTATCACTCTTGAACGAAGTGTAAATAAAATAGGTATACAGTGTCTCCATCTACCTCATATCAGAGACAGTAGAGCAAGTAAGGAGACAACTCCACACCCTGGTGCAGGGCAAGTGTTGTCATAGCAACACCCCACCATCTGTGCCTGCTACAGATAGATGCGCTGGATGGCAGAGGCAGACATTCAGCACTGGTCTCTGATCCTAGCGGAGCGATCCCAGCTCAACTCCCGCTGGTGAAATTAGCTGAGAGTTACATTCACAGAGATTGTAGAGGATCCTGCTCTTCCCGTCTGTCAGTCAGTTGGCCGACCGCCCATTCAGTCCCTCCCTGGTCGATGTTCCCAGACTTTCCACTCAGTTTTGTGGCATTGAGTTAACGAGTGTCCGTGTAATCCCTCAGTAATCTAGCTGCCGGCCGCCTTGTGCCTGTGGAGCCGAAGCGTGGCACCGGCTCCCTCTGGACTGGACACAGCTATTGGACACCATCACATACCTGCTGCTTCTGTGAAGGAGGGCCAAGATGAAGCAAGTTACACATTAAATGCAAAAAAGATCTTATGTGTCACATTTCAATATGAACTAGTGATAAAATGTTGCCTCCTATTCACACTGTTCATTTTGACACATTACTTTTACTGGGTGTCATTTGATTCCTACATGTGGATCTAATGTAATAGCTGCAAAGAACAGAATGAGCAAATGCTGCATAGCCTAGTGGAAGAATAATCTAGACATCACCAAAAAGCCTATTTTTAATATAAATATTTTGTACATTCAAATGAATTAATAGCTAGATATGATATAATGATAACTTGGACTATAAGGTAACTACTGGGATACAATATGACATAGGCCAAAATGTTGCTATTGTTTTAAATCAGTTGATATTTGAGGCCAGGATATTTATTAAATTAAATGTGCTCCAATTGGACATTTAAATAGCTACTCAGTTCCAACCTGGTAAATGCGCTCAAGAATGCTGCTATGTCAAAGCCTACTATCACAAATGTAAGTTTTAGTCTTTTACCACATAATAATAGTGATCTTTCAGTAAAATACACAATTAATATGCTCTTGTTCTATGCTAGTTTTATGCTATATGTTCTTTGTTGTTCTGTGCTATTTTCCCTCTATCTATGGAAACGAGGATATTGACACTGGATCTACAGGAAGGTATGGAGGGTATTGGCTAACTTTATAAATGACGTATAGGGCAGGCTAATGGATATGACGCCTGCGGTGCGCGCTGTCCTCTATTTCATAGTTCTCTCGTTACGTAACGCAAGTATAATTCCTAAAAAAAAACATAGTTGATTGAGGCATTCGAATCTGTGTTAGCCAGTTGTAAAATAGCCTGTAGCTCCATAAGCAGTAGAAGTAGTTGTTAGTGTGAAAAAACATTAGTATGAGAGAAAATGTGAGAAAATGTTGTTATTCCATGTTCTTTAAAAAAAAAATATTATTATCCTTATTATAATATTGGGGTCCATTAAAACAATGCATACATTTTCTAAGAGATAGTGTAGGCTACTGTAGTACAATGAACCGGTCTGCGTCTGCCTTTGTGTGTGGTTGTGGCTACATTGTAACGCCCCTATCGCAACAAAAACATTAAAAACCCCTAAAGATAAAAATAAAAAAAGAAGATGCCGTAAAACTAAGTGTTTTCCCAAATGTACTACTCATGAAAACAGCTAATGAACATGAGCCAGTGAGTAGCCTATTGCTCAGCAAGTGTAGCGTTATCTTTACATCTATCGGCCCATCCATTGAATAACTACAAAGGCACAAGATATCACAACACAGCGAGAGCACTTACCATAATAATATATGCCGCCGTGAACATCGCAGCCTGTCACAGAAAAATAATGCGTGTTTTTGTCTATTTGACTGTCAAAAATAAAGTAAAACATAACATATTTGTTTCATTTTTGTTAATGAATCAGCCAGCGGGACTGTGCCAGTATCCGTGATTGTGGTGATATTAGCCTACCTAGCAATCCGCTGCTGCGTAAATAATGTATTTAGAGGAATAGGCTAGGCTACCACTCTTTCCGATCTGTGCCAGTAGTCTACGCAGCCAGTAAGCACAGACTGACAAAAGCTGCACCAGGAATGATTAAGTGTTCCTCTTATTCTTTCGGTAAGCCGGCCTATAGGTTACTTCCCAAACCGAGCGTTGTATTACCTCTTATAAAAAAAAAACTCCCCCACCACCCCCCCCCCCCCCCCCACACAACGATATGACGTCACGCTGGCAGCCATCAATCAAAGTGTTTGACACCTGCTGAAGCCTGAAGTGCCATATGGGTCTTGGAGAAAACCCCCTGCTCTTCTCTCATAGCCTCTATATATATATATTTAAAAAATATATTTAGGGAATTGTTTATTTTTGCACTCTATTCAATGGCGTTTGTGTCCTTAGTCATTTCTCAACAGCTAATGGGGATCCTAATAAAATACAAAAAAATACTGCCGCTCACTTTTATCCCATGTTCTCACTTAGAGATTCCTTAAGTCAATCATTCAGTTATACCAGAAGGAGTACCAGCTCAGAACATAGCTGGTTAACTTTTGGGGGGCTCCCTAGTGGCGCAGCCGTCTAAGGCACTTCATCTCAGTGCTAGAGTCGTCATTACAGACCCTGGTTTGATTCCAGGCTAAATCACAACCCGCCGTGATTGGGAGTCCCATAGGACGGCGCACAATTGGCCCAGTGTCGTCCGGGTTTGGTCAGGGTCGGCCGTCATTGTAAGTAAGAATTTGTTCTAGACTGACTTGCCTAGGTAAATAAAGGTTTTAAAAAAGTATTTTGTGAGGTGAGCGACCTGGGTGATACACTGTACGCACACAAGGCCCCAGCCCTGTTCCATATTATTTGGGGTGAAATAGGTCAGTGTTTTCCAAACTATGGGTTGCCTTGAAAATGGGGTTACGAGAGAAACTCTGAAAAAAAAAAACGATTGGAACCGAGGGTACAGTAAGGTTTCTAAATGGGGTCGCAGGTCAACATTGAGGAAACCCTGCCCTAGGTATCCCTTCCCCTCCCCCGATCCGAGACTCCGCCTACATAGCGCCTCATTTATCACCTGGGAGGGGGGTGGGAATACCTAGTCAGTTGTATAACTGAATGAATTCAACTGAAGTGTGTCTTCCGTATTTAACCCAACCCCTCTGAGGCCTTTCCCCTTTGTTCTCTAATGCTCCTCTATTGTTCCTAGAGCAAGGAAGGAGGACCAACAACATCACAGAGTACCCATCAGGCCAAATCCTTGTTTTTATTTATTATTTATTTTTATTTAACCTTCATTTAACTAGTCAAGTCAGTTAAGAAAAAAATATTACTTACAATGATGGCATACCCAGCCAAAGCTCTCTCTCTCTCTCTCCCTCTCCCTCTCCCTCTCCCTCTCCCTCCCTCTCTCTCTCTCTCTCTCTCTCTCTCTCTCTCTCTCTCTCTCTCTCTCTCTCTCTCTCTCTCTCTCTCTCTCTCTCTCTCTCTCTCTCTCTCTCTCTCTCTCTCTCTCTCTCTCTCTCTCTCTCTCTCTCTCTCTCTCTCTCTCTCTCTCTCTCTCACTCCTCTCAATTCAGTTCAAGGGGCTTTATTGGCATGGGAAACATGTGTTAACATTTCCAAAGCAAGTGAGGTAGATAATATACAAAAGTTAAATAAACAATAAAAATGAGCAGTAAACATTGCACTCACAGAAGTTCCAAAATAATAAAGACATTACAAATGTCATATTATATATATAGAAACAGTGTTGTAACAATGTACAAATAGTTAAAGTACACAAGGGAAAATAAATAAACATAAATATGGGTTGTATTTACAATGGTGTTTGTTCTTCACTGGTTCTTGTGGCAACAGGTCACAAATCTTGCTGCTGTGATGACACACTGTGGTATTTCACCCAGTAGATATGGGAGTTTATCAAAATCGGGTTTGTTTTCGAATTCTTTGTGGGTCTGTGTAATCTGAGGGAAATGTGTGTCTCTAATATGGTCATACATTGGGCAGGAGGTTAGGAAGTGCAGCTCAGTTTCCACCTCATTTTGTGGGCAGTATGCACATAGCCTGTCTTCTCTTGAAAGCCAGGTCTGCCTACCGCGGCCTTTCTCAATAGCAAGGCTATGCTCACTGAGTGTGTACATAGTCAAAGCTTTCCTTAAGTTTGGGTCGGTCACAGTGGTCAGGTATTCTGCCACTGTGTACTGTCTGTTTAGGGCCAAATAGCATTCTAGTTTGCTCAGTTTTTTTGTTAATTCTTTCCAATGTGTCAAGTAATTATCTTTTTGTTTTCTCATGATTTGGTTGGGTCTAATTGTGTTGCTGTCCTGGGGCTCTGTGGGGTGTGTTTGTGTTTGTGAACAGAGCCCCAGGACCAGCTTGCTCAGGGGACTCTTCTCCAGGTTAATCTTTCTGTATGTGATGGCATTGTTATGGAAGGTTTGGGAATCGCTTCCTTTTAGGTGGTTGTAGAATTTAACGGCTCTTTTCTGGATTTTGATCATTAGCGGGACATCGGCCTAATTCTGCTCTGCGTACATTATTTGGTGTTCTACGTTGTACATGGAGGATATTTTTGCAGAATTCTGCATGCAGAGTCTCAATTTGATGTTTGTCCCATTTTGTGAATTCTTGGTTGGTGAGCAGACCCCAGACCTCACAACCATAAAGGGAAATGGGTTCTATAACTGATTCAAGTATTTTTAGCCAGATCCTAATTGGTATGTTGAATTTTATCTTCCTTTTGATGGCACAGAATGCCCTTCTTGCCTTGTCTCTCAGATCGCTCACAGCTTTGTGGAAGTTACCTGTTGCGCTGATGTTTAGGCCAAAGTATGTATAGTTTTTGCGTGCAATAGTGCAACATTGTCTAGATGGATTTTGTATTTGTGGTCCTGGCGACTGAACCTTTTTTGGAACACCATTATTTTGGTCCTACTGAGATTTACTATCAGGGCCCAGGTCTGGAACAATCTGTGCAGAAGTTCTAGGTGCTGCTGTGGGCCCTGCTTGGTTGGTGACAGAAGCACCAGATCATCAGCAAACAGTAGACATTTGACTTCAGATTCTAGTAGGGTGAGGCCAGGTGCTGCAGACTTTTTCTAGTGCCCTCGCCAATTCGTTGATATATATGTTGAAGAGGGTGGGGCTTAAGCTGCATCCCTGTCTCACCTCACGGCCCTGCGAGAAGAAATGTGTGTGTTTTTTGCCTATTTTAACCACACATTTGTTTGTGTACATGGATTTTATTATGTCGTATGTTTTACCCCCAACACCACTTTCCATCAATTTGTATAGCAGACCCTCATGCCAAATTGAGTCAAAGGCTTTTTTGAAATCAACAAAGCATGAGAAGACTTTGCATTTATTTTGGTTTGTTTGTTTGTCAATTAGGGTGTGCAGGGTGAATATGTGGTCTGTCTTACGATAATTTGGTAAAAAGCCAATTTGACACTTGCTCAGTACATTGTTTTCACTGAGGAAATGTACGAGTCTGCTGTTAATGATAATGCAGAGGATTTTCCCAAGGTTGTTGTTGACCCTCAAATTTGTCTCTACTTTTGTGGATTGGGGTGATCAGTCCTTGGTTCCAAATATTGGGGAAGATGCTAGAGCTAAGGATGATGTTAAAGAGTTTTTAGTAAAGCCAATTGGAATTTGTTGTCTGTATATTTGATCATTTCATTGAGGATACCATCAACATCACAGGCCTTTTTGGGTTGGAGGGTTTTATTTTGTCCTGTAGTTCATTCAAGGTAATTGGAGAATTCAGTGGGTTCTGGTAGTCTTTAACAGTTAATTCTAAGATTTGTATTTGATCATGTATATGTTTTTGCTGTTTGTTCTTTGTTATAGAGCCAAAAAGAATGGAGAAGTGGTTTACTCATACATCTCCATTTTGGATAGGTAATTCTCTGTGTTGTTGTTTGTTTAGTGTTTTCCAATTTTACCAGAAGTGGTTAGAGTCTATGGATTCTTCAATTACATTGAGCTGATTTCTGACGTGCTGTTCCTTCTTTTTCCGTAGTGTATTTCTGTACTGTTTTAGTGATTCACCATAGTGAAGGCGTAGACTCAGGTTTTCCGGGTCTCTATGTTTTTAGGTTGGACAGATATCTTAATTTCTTTCTTAGATTTTTGCATTCTTCATCAAACTATTTGTCATTGTTGTTAATTTTCTTCAGTTTTCTATTTGAGATTTTTAGATTTGATAGGGAAGCTGAGAGGTCAAATATACTGTTAAGATTTTCTACTGCCAAGTTTACAACTTCACTATTACGGTGGAACGTTTTGCCCAGCGTGCGACAGAGCTGCAGGAGTTGTGACCCGTTTTTGTTGGTTATGTTGTCATAGTTGTGCCTAGGGGTTCATATGGGGGAGAGAATGCTGTCACCTCCAGGCAGGTGTTTGTCCCCCTGTGTGCTGAGGGTGTCAGGTTCTTGTCCGGTTCTGGCATTTAGGTTGCCACAGACTAGTACATGTCCCTGGGCCTGGAAATGATTGATTTCCCCCTCCAGGATGGAGAAGCTGTCTTCGTTAAAGTATGAGGATTCTACTGGGGGGGGATGTACACACAGGGGGACATTTTTCTTTGTTAAGATCATTTCCTTTTGAATTTCTAGCCAAATGTAAAATGTTCCTGTTTTGATTCATTTAATGGAGTGAGTTAAGTCTGCTCTATTTAGGTCTGCTCTATACCAAATTAGCATACCCCCCGAGTCCCTTCCCTGTTTCACACCTGGTAGTTTGGTGGATGGGACTACCAGCTCTCTGTAACCTAGAGGACAGCCAGTGGGTCCGTCTCCTCTACACCAGGTTTCTTGTAGGATGACATTGTCTGTATTTCCAATTTCTTTGATGAAGTCTGGGTACCTGTTCTTTAAGCCAAAGGCAGATGACCTCAGGCCTTGGATATTCCAGGATAAGATAGTGAAGGCTTTGAGTTCCATAAACTGTCCAATGTTGTTGGTTGTGTGGTTTGGCCTCAGTCCAGTAAGTGTGAGCAGAGCCTGCTGAGAATCTGGTTGGATCGGGCTAGTGTAAGATTGGGGGTTGGGCCCGCTCACGGTCTGTGATTGATGGTCCTCAACATTTCATCCAGTATAATTTTACACATTACACATAATGAGATAAAAACACTCATATGTACAGAGAAAACGTATTAAGCAGAGACATATGTTTTTAATGAGTGACAGTCTTATCTAAACTAACATGTAGATTATTTAGCCATTTGATTATGAAGTTTAGGACAACTTTAGGTATAAAAATTATAATATTTAAAAATGATTTGATAAAATATTCAATTTGGTCTTTACTACTATAACCCATAGAAACGCATTGAATAATACATTTATAAATGGCAAAATAAATGTATCCTAAGGAATAAGGTTTTGAAGTGTCTGTCTTATATCTAGGAGATATATGAAAGCTCAGGAAATATATATATATGTTTTAACACATATTTAACCCCAAATTTCTGTTGGCACTAAACTACCTCCATACTTCCATTCATTTGTATTGGTTACCTTTAGACGAACTGAGATGCGGAAGGCTGACATAGGCGGATGTGGTGGACTGAGACGCAGCCCATGCAAAAAACAGATATCTCTAGCTTAAACTGACTGATTTTGATGGGGATTTTTTAAATTATGTTACTTAGATTGATGCACGGGTGTGTCAATAGACTCTTAAAGATGAAGGATGAAATCTTTTCTCTATAAACATGTCTGGGGCTCTTCCCTTAGTGTGCCCTCTACAACTGGCTAAGCCAGTCTACATCAAATACATCTCTCTCTCTCTCACGCTCTCTCTCACTAGATGACATCAGAAAGCTAGAGTGACTTGTGACTATTTCCAGATGAAGTACTTGACAACCTACTCTAAATGAAATGTCCTCGTTGAAAGGAAGAGATGAGATTCAGCTCACCAAAATGGCCTCACACACCACCATTTCTGTGAGAGGGTTTTTAGTGATATACATTTTTTTTTAAATGTCAGTATCACGAAAAGAAAGAGGTAGAGGGGGAAGGAGGAAGAAGAAGTAAAAGATCAGTAAGTTGAAGCGGTATCTTCCGTATAACCAAAAGGTCATTCCATCCTTGGACCTATATAGCAGAGTTATGACACAATGAAGCAGTAATAATAAAATGTCAGCTGAGGATTCAAACTAAAAATGTCTGAGTTTTGAGACGAAAAATGTATTCTTTTCATTATGATCAAATAAAGCTGTAGACATAACAATCTGCAGACATCCTTTGCACCTTTGACCAAACAAAAGCAGTTAGGGTAGGGGGTTGGGAAGTATGTTTGAGAGGCAGTATGTTTGAGAGGCAGTATGTTTGGCCCCTTTGAGAGGCAGTATGTGTCACGCCCTGACCTTAGAGATCCTTACTATTCTCTATGTTTGGTTGGGTCAGGGTGTGACTCGGGTGGGAAAGTCTATGTTGTCTATTTCTTTGTTTTGGGCCGTGTGTGTGTGTGTGTGTGTGTGGTTCCCAATCAGAAGCAGCTGTCTATCGTTGTCTCTGATTGGGGATCACATATAAGTTGTCATTTTCCTTTTGGGTTTTGTGGGTTCTTGTTTTCTGTTGAGTGTCTGTGCCTGACCGAACTGTTCGTGTTTGTTTTTTTGTCTTTGTTATTTTCGTTTTGGTGTCATCAATAAAAAGACGATGTACGCCTACCACTCTGCGCCTTGGTCCACTCTTCATGCTACAAACGAGAGTCGTTACAGTATGTTTGGCCGCTCTCCCACAGCACCAGCATCAACATCCTGTGTGTCAGGTTACTGGCCAGAACACTCTGTGCAGAAGTGGTGGGAAATTAATAAATTAGGAGCAGGTCTGAAATTTCCCCACTGCAACACCTGACTCAGCTCTTTGTGTGAACTGTTCTGGAAATGGGACATGCTGATCTAAGATCAGTTTTGTAGAGGTGAGCAGCATTACAGATAACGATCAGGGCCCGTGTTCATAAAGCGTCTCATAATAGGAGTGTTGATCTAGGATCGGTTTAGTCTTTTAGATCACAGTGAATAATATGACATGGACAGGGGGAACCTGATCCTAGATCAGCACTCCTACTCTGAGATGCTTAATAACTACATGCCCTGTTGGCTAATTCAATGTAGGATACAATGTAGGATACAATGTAATTCTGGTTCAGAGCAGGATACAATGTAACTTATATGGAAGAGTTAATGTGACTTACTAAATAGTCATCATATCTGAATTGCAGATTGAGCTTCTTAAAAGCCTCTTGGATCAGGTAGGTTAACAACACTCATGTTGATGACGCAAACTGAGCTACATGCAACCAAAACACTAAAAAAACTAAACAAGGGAAAAAAAAGAGAGAGAAAGATGACATGTCATTTTGTTGTCTGCATTTTAAAGCAGGATAACATCTCTCTCTGGAATAGGAGCACAGCTGTGTTTAAATGTCAATGTGAACTGGAGCTGAGAGCATGTGTTGAATTTAATTGATCTTCTTGAGATTGTAACCTCCCTAGTTTATCACTGAAACATTAGTGTCCTCTGCTGGTTGATTCTGTTACTACAACTGCATGGCTCACAGATTCTTTCCCGTAGCTCTTGTAGACAGGGATGAACTGGGACCAAAAATCAACCCTGGAATTTCTAATTTCCTCAAGGCCCCCATAATTAGCTAAATAATGATAATT
This sequence comes from Oncorhynchus clarkii lewisi, assembly GCF_045791955.1. Classification (NCBI taxonomy): domain Eukaryota; kingdom Metazoa; phylum Chordata; class Actinopteri; order Salmoniformes; family Salmonidae; genus Oncorhynchus; species Oncorhynchus clarkii. The sequence goes on from NC_092152.1 coordinate 10,823,195, forward strand.
TTCCGCATTAAAAAATAATACAGTAAATAATAATTGGGGTACCCACATTTAGACAGGCTAACTGTGTTAAATATGATGTAACAGAAGTGCCCTATAGCCAGTCCATCTGTGACTGTAGATGGCATTCATGACTGTTTGATAAATACTCTATCAAACAGAACTCTGATCAGTTCTGCTTGGGCTTCTGTTACACGATATTCTAATATTGGGGGTGATACTTGTTTCATTCCCAATTAAAAGGCACTGTTCATCAGAACACATTTATGGTTGGCTCTAAATGGAGTGTTTTGTGACTGACTTACTTTGCTCATAATTGTTTAAAAATCACATGAAGCCCACTAGATGATGTCATCAGTGTCTCCCTATGATGCCATTGCAATCACGTATCTTCCTCTATCTTGTTGACTACAAAACAGAAACCTGCTGTTGTCACATATGTTGACATTGCGGTGGTGATTCTGAAAAAGGATGCATTTTCCCTGCTAATGTACATGCCAAGACTTCTCTAACCTCAAGGTACTTTCCTGGTTAAATAAAGATGAAAATCAATAGAGAACGATGCCTGCTGCACTATCTGTGTTCATACTGGACGTAGAAGTGCATTGGGAATTCTTGTCTATCTTGTGCATATAGACGCGTCTTTATCAACTAACCAAGAGAGAAAACCGCTACTCTCAACGCCTACAAACTTTTCAGAATTTATTTTTCTGGGAAAGGTCATGAACAAGTATTTGTGTATATAATTGACAGAAAATAGATGTTATTTTTCAATCAAAAGGTAGAAACGTGTTTTATGTCAAATTAGTAAACGCATAAAATGTAAATGTCTTTGTAGTTAGCTTTTAATACATTATAAATCAAATATACACAAGCAAGTCCAACTGTATGCCATCTACTCTACCGGATATGATTACATTTAATTGCACAATACTCTACAATGGTGCAGAAATTAGTGGTGTTCATGGACATTGAAATCAATATCTCTTTCAAGTACAATAAGCATTCATTTCCAAAAGAATGTTGACAGTTATTTTCTAATGTAAGACTGTATATCTTAGACATAACGCCTACTACCTGATGCGTTGGAACCTGAAAAACTACTTGGCAGAATCAACACAACATTTCAATGCTTAAAGGGGAAATATGGGATTGGAAGATGCATTTTTGGACTTTTAAATTAATGATATATAGCCATTGATATAGCTTAGTTCAACTGTCTTATCTTATCAGAAGCCAAAATATAAGCATGTTTTATACCATTGTTTATAAACAAAGTAATTGTTAACAATCACTGTATAGCTTCAAAACATGGTTAAAACAACTATCAATTTCATATCGTTGATGGTCAGACTATTTCCCCAGCCCCATCCCTCAGCTGTTTATCAAAAAACTGTCAGGGGTGACCTCTTTGTTGTTGTTGAATCCCAGGTCACACCAGATTTCCCCTTTAAATGGAATGTATTCCATGTACTGATATGTCACTGTGCATATCCTTTCTTCTTTTTCAGTATGTACAGCAGCAAATTACAACACCGTTAAGCTTAAGCCAACTTCCTTTGTTTAAAAGTTTGAGTGGTAATTTGCAACTATCTTTTTAAAAAATGGCATCTTGTGGTTTTCCATTGCTTCCAATGTTGGCAGTGGTTTGCCTAAAGTTTGGTGGGCCTGACAACTGCCCGGGAAAGCTGAAGGAAAACATTAAAACAATGTTCCTGAAAGGATGCTAAAATATCAGTGTGGGGAACACAAGTCCTTTGGCTTTATGACCTCACACTGCTGGAGAGGAGCGGGGAGAGGTGTCAGGGGTCAAGGGTCAGGAGCTGCTGCAAGACAAGCCTCTAAAGCATCCTTCATGGCAGCAGGTCATATCAGACATATAGGGTCTGGTAGCCAGTTCGCCTGCCACTTTTACAGGTGATCACACACACACTGAGCATCCCGAAAAACTGAAAGAAAAGGACAAAGATATCCAGTGAAATTCAGTACAGAGTAAATTGGCTGGTACCTTTCAGGGTAGGTCCACGGGCTAACACTTTTAGTCTTTTTTCAAAGCTTTTTTTGGGCCCGGCCTCAGAGGTGGAAACACGAAAGCCTTCATCTTTAGGCCAAACACCGGCGCAAAGTCTAATAATGGAAATGAATATGATAAATCAAATGTTAAAAGTCAGAGGACAGTCAGGTACAGTACCTTGATGATGGCAAAGCCAAGGATGACCAGCATGGCATAGCTCATCACATCCTGAAGGAGCTGCTCCAGCTTAACCTCGCAACCCTGGAGCGACACACACACACACACACACACACACACACACACACACACACACACACACACACACACACACACACACACACACACACACACACACACACACACACAGGTTAGAGAGTAATGTCATTACATTTTAAATCATTGTATCAAATTTAGAAACTAGAATTTAGGGATTAACTGAATTGGTCTATACCTGAGTATTGAGCAGGTCTGGCTGGTCCAATTTGCCCGTGCACTCGGTGTTGTTCTGTTTACAACAGGAGATGGGCACAGTGTTGTTACTGCTGCTGAACCAGGGCATGGTGGTCCAGTTCATGTAAGTCTGCACTCCACAGCACTGCAACTGAATACAGAGAGAGGAAGAACACTTGTACACAGCTCCTAGCTGACAAAAGCCTAATTTACAGTATCATCACATCTCTGTGTGTGCCAGTGTGTGTTAGCACCAGATACGTTTGAAACAGAGAGACTCAACAAGTGATAACTTCCTCTTACGCCTACGACAAAGACCATCAATGGGAGAGTGGGAAATTTGTCCACAAGATGTGCCTGTATACACAGGAAGTAATCGCACAGTGAGTCTCTCAGTTTTCAAACCTAGCAAGGACCTGCTTGGTATCATACTGGTTATCAGGGGAATTCAAACTTGTCAATAAAGGAAGTGGCACTGACCTGAGACTGCAGATAATCCACAGCCCTGGATTCAGAGTTCTCCCCATCATACTTCTGGAACACATCGCTCATTGACCGCTCCAAATCACCTTTTATCTGTAAAGATATATCTATTTAAGTATTGTACCTGCAAGCATTAAATCATATCATATGATTGTAGCATATAATACATGAAATGCATGTGGTGAAAATGTTTCCAAATGTGACGTTCACTCACCCTGCCTTGGTAAATGAAGGCAAACACTAGGGCAGCGACCTCTGCTGCAAACATGGCCAGGAGGATCATCAGGAACTGGAAAGAGATGGGCAGACCAGACGGCTATCAGCAAGGAGGCCGTGAACAAGTGGTGCAGCAGAACTTATCAAACACAGAGATCCTCAGTGCCTACTGTGTGTCCCAAATGGCACCCTACCCTATGTAATGATTGCACTACTTTTGATCAGAGACCTATGAACCCTGGTCAAAAGTAGTGCACTATATAGGGGAATAGTGTGCCATTTGTATTTATGGAAGACCTGGATGGACGGATGGCTCCTTTCACCATCACCCACCAGGAACCAACACCACAATGTCTGAGGCAGGTGTTGGGTGAAATTTCCCCTAGACGCTGATCTTGGTTCAGTTTGGAAATTTCCCCACTAATTGTTAACGTTCAGATTTGTGGACGTGATTCTGATCCTAGATCTATACCTAGGGGAAACCACTTGTTGCGTCAGTGGCTCATACTCACAAAGCTCAGGCCCACTTTGGACTCTCTCAGGGTGGCACAGCAGCCCACAGTCCCGATGATGAACATCACCATTCCCACAGTGATGATGATGGCTGCAGGGATGAGTGTGTACTTATCCTCCAGGAAGTTGTCAAAGTTGTTGTAGCTCTTGATCACGTAAGAGCCTACGTAGGCAAGAGCGCCACCCGCAGCCTAGAGAGAAGAACAAAACAACAACATGAGCACTTTATACGGCTAATCAAGGCTGTGTTGCCTATTCTCCACCACTAATCAAGGCTGTGTTGCCTATTCTCCACCACTAATCAAGGCTGTGTTGCTTATTCTCCACCACTAATCAAGGCTGTGTTGCCTGTTCTCCACCACTAATCAAGGCTGTGTTGCCTGTTCTCCACCACTAATCAAGGCTGTGTTGCATATTCTCCACCACTAATCAAGGCTGTGTTACCTATTCTCCACCTCTAATAAAAGCTGTGTTGCCTATTCTCCACCACTAATCAAAGCTGTGTTGCTTATTCTCCACCCTTCTCCTGAAGTGTCCACGTGCATACTCCCTGTCATGGATTTAAAAGCATATGATTGGTGTAAACACCGGCTGGAGTTTACACCATTGTTAAACCCATATGAGAATGTGTGAAAGTGAACATTACAGGAGAAGGGTAGAGAATATGGATGCATCTAGGGTTAGGCAAACTCATACAATTACAACATTGTCCTGTGAATTGCAGCTCATACAATCAATTCCCCAGTTAAATAGAAGCAATCTAATTTCTGTAAGCAGTCTATGGACAAGACACCAATGCTTTGGTTTTGTTTACCTGGCCACTGTTCCAAATGCAAACGTTTTAGTATTTATTGAACAAAACCAATGCAAGTGGTTGCCCACGATATTAGCATAAGGAAACACATTTGTAATTTTGGTGAACCATCCCTTTAAAGTTGGTCATGCTTTTATGTCATGATGATACAAACACATGTGTGCTAATCATATGCATGGATCAGATGGTGTGCTGCTCATTGCCTAATAGTCCTTTAGAATCAAGGCTCCAGAGCACATGACCACGTTCTCTCACAATCAGGCCTCAGTCACAAGACCCACCACCCGAGTGGAATACACACACACACACCCACCACCCCATAATCCTTCCTGGAACTTGGATCTTGTGCCTCAGATATGAGAGTGCAAAAAATAAATGTGTTGTGGTGATTACTAAAACGGAAAAAGGAGAAGGAAATAGACTGTAGATTTACATTTTTCGATGGTTATTATGTTGTTGTCAATCGACCACATTATCTCCTGTATTGAACGAGTGAAAGACATGTTGACAGTTTTGCTGCCTTAAAGTGCATTGTGTATTTGTGAAAACCTCATTATGTAAGCACAAAATATCACATTTAGGGTAGGCTGTTTCCCTCCAGACTCAGATCACAATGTGTTCTAAAGGAAAAGTGAACTCACAGAAAAAGTAGAACTAGTCTAACACTACGTGACAGTGCAAGACTTGTTCAATGACAAGCTAACGGCCCACAGCAAACCAGGGCATTTAGCTCCCTCCTCATCTCCCTAAAAAAGGCTCAGCTTTAGGGCTCCATATTTTACTTCCATTCAGGTGTAATAGTTGTTAAAATACTTTGAATTTCACCAGGTTCATATCTTTATATAGGATGTTTCAGGTTTTATTTTGCATCCCTGCGTTATGGGGAATAGGGGCATACTTACGTTTTGCCCTGCATGCTTGTGCTCAAATCATTTTTATGCATTAAGAAAGGTAGCTAATGCACGCTTTTTCTGTCGTCTGCAGAAAGGTTATGACACTCTGTTCTTGAAAAATGGTGTACATTTAGTGCCAACTCATAAATGGGATGCTATTGTCAAGATTAAATTGTAATTGTGCTTTTTAAGACTAACATTTGGAATTCAACATGTGGTTGTTTACTAGCTAATGCAATGTATGTGTGAACAATGGTGAGTTCCTCGCTGATCCTTGTCCTTTGTATCGTGTGTCTACATTTTTGAGAGAGAGAGCGAGAGAGGCGAGTACTGGCAGAACATACAGTATTTGTGCTCTATGTATTTTTCTTTGGTTATCAATGTCAAATTAATTAATCTGTTTACATATAAGAAGAGGCTATAATATTCACTATTGTATGACAACAACAACAAAAATGATATGGGGACGCACTAAGAGAGAGAGGCGACTAATGGCAGAATATAGTTGTTCTCTACGAATACTGTTGTCTTTTCTTTTGGATGCAGACGAACTCTGATACATTATAACAAACAGCCTGATCTCAGAAGTCTACGTCTTCAGTCTCAACCAACTACAGAGACACAGAGAGAGAGAGAGAGAGAGAGAGAGAGAGAGAGAGAGAGAGAGACAGAGACAGAGACAGAGACAGAGACAGAGACAGAGACAGAGAGAGAGAGAGAGAGAGAGACAGAGACAGAGACAGAGACAGAGACAGAGACAGAGAGAGACACAGACAGCGACAGAGAGAGACAGAGAGAGAGAGAGAGAGAGAGAGAGAGACAGAGACAGAGAGAGACAGAGAGAGAGAGAGAGAGAGAGAGAGACAGAGAGAAAGAGAGACAGAGAGAGAGAGAGATTTGAGCGAGAGATAGTTTGAGGGGAACTACAAAGTATGTGTGGCTTTTGACCACTGATACACAAGCAGACCCGTGTGAATTTCCCCTGGTGAATACACGCAGGATTCTTACTCCTTATTGAATTAGTTCAAAGTTCACCACCTAGGAAGCTATGCACTGCTGCAGCCTAACATCTACCAGAAGACAGCCAGACAGAGAGAAAAAGGCTGCTGTCATAATGGAGAAGCATACAGTATGAGTTGCTCAACATGGCCTGGGGAACTTGTTAAGGCTACTATATGAAGTCAGAAAGGAATGGTGTCAAAGGAAGTCCCCTGAGACCCCCCCCCCCCCCCCCCCTGGTTTTTAGTGACATTATCTTTCTGACTCATCATGTAGTGGGGAAAACCTGGCATGTAGAAGTGTTCACTCAAAAAAAAGAATTAGTGCATAAAGGTTTAAGCAGGGGATAGACTGGGACCAGGTCATTTCTAAAGTACAGACACATTTTTATTTCCTTAGGCCCCCACATTGGCCCATTTTTTCCCATCAAATCTCCACACCACTAAATAATGGTCGTTCTTCATTCTGCATAAAAAATTTAAAAGATTATGCATAAAAAATGTAAAAAGATTTAGACAGGCACCTTGGCTAAAGATACCCATCTGGCATTTTCCAGAATCGCCCTGTGCAAGTCTGTCCCTGGATTAAGCCACAAATATGGTGTGGGTGGTGGTTGGTTGAGAACGTGTTGTTCTTAAACAGTAAACGGTTTCCAATGCAAGACGTGATGAATACACCCCCAGTTAGAGCAGTGGAAAGAAGTAAAACGATAAACACAGACCAAGCACTTACCCAAAATATTACACTCAGAAGCAAAAGGACTGTTTTGGATGTAATAATCCCGCAATCCATGTTGATATGGTGGTAGGGAGCCTTTCAGTTGATGATCAAATAGGATCGTGTCGCTCTCTGTTCTGATTATAATGGAGTTCATGACGGCTTTGCTTTGAGCTGCATGACTGGCTTGCTGACACATCACATGCTTGTGAAGCGCATGGCCTGGCGGTTTGGGGGGGGGGGGGGGGGGGGGTCTAAATGCCTACCCTTTGCGATTGTATTGCTCCATAGGGTCTAGAGAAGAACAATCACCCGTTTATCCAGTCGATCCGTCCCCAGTCTGAGCTGTCAGACCTGCGTCACAACAGTGAGGAAGCACACTCACGTGTTGAGATCTGTGCTGTGTTTGAAACATTTCACTTTTTCCCATTAGTCATAAACCCTATGTGCCTGGATAAATTAGATTCTGTTATATTATTATAATGATTAAAAAAATAATCATTGGCCTAGTTAACCTTCCCTATTTTGTGCAATCTAAACAGGCCATCAATCTGCGCGTAAATCATGCATGTCCAATAATTTTCTTTAGTGGTCCTTTGGCGCCTCCACACAACATAACGCATGTATATGACTGGGTGTACACTCTTATTAAAAAAAAGGTTCTGGATAGAACCAAAAAAGGGTTATATCGCTTGCTTCATAAAACGCCGACATGCATGCATCCTTCCATGAACACTATCGGTTTATAGCTCAAGATTTCGATCAGAGTCAATTTAGGTAGGAGTCAGTGACACTCAAGGTCATAAATAGGCCGAATTTATCAGGCCTACTGGTTCAAATGATATTCTGTGTATCCTAAGAATCAAGAGCAAGACCATGATTGATTCATTCTAATTCTGTCCGGTTGTAATTCGATGCCTTACAGGCTAGGGCAAAGGACCAAATATATATATACATATTTAAATAAACATTAAGCTACATTATTAAATTACATGAAACTTTCCCACCAATAATAATACGCCTAAGCTATATTGTAAAACGAAAATTAAGCAACATAAACAACTATTGAACTGAAATGAATACAGGCCTATACTTGGGGTTTTGATGGTCGTATTTCCAGTGTTTAGTTGAGTTTAAAACAGCGCAAAAAAAGACCCGCGATTTCAAAGGAAAAGCCTGCATGTGACAAGCTGAATGTGAAACTGTAATGTGTTTCTCTATCACCACCCATGCAATACTGTTAACTCCTTTTTTTGGCGTGGTTCCATTGAGCGCAAATAAGCCTTCCAGAATTAGTCCCACTACCTGCTATAGTAGGCCCAAAAAAGTTCAAAAAATAACGTATCAGTAAAATTGTACTTTAATGCACAAACAATAACAAAAATATTTTCACTCGTCAAAAACTCACACATCATGTTTATTATTTTCGAAAAATATATATTTAGATGAAGCTTCTCGTCTCAGGCTAGTCATTCGGTGTGCTTTTATGGTCATCTAAAAATGTTATTAATTATTCAGTGCAGTATCAATCGAGTATTTTTTTGTTGAAAATGTACTGGGAATATGTCTGTATAAGAGTATGGAATTACTGAAGCACATACGCAAACGTTTGTATTACATAACTTAGTCAAAATGTCGAAAAGGTCAACCTTGAAATGGTGCTCAATTACTGCCCATGAACAATTTAAGAATTTACCTGGCAAGGCTTTTGAATAATGGTGGTACTATGGTAAAAATAAAAAGTACAATTTGTGCTGATTCTTATGATATGATGATTATACAGATCTAGTGGATTTGACGAATAAAATATACACATTTCGTATGAGGAAGAAAACACAAGTCAGGTGTTGACAGGAGAATAGGCGCCTAGGGACAATGATTGAATCTACACGGTTCTCATCACATCTTCATAAATGGGCATGTCACCCATCACTCCACTCATTCCAAGACATTCATCTCTCAAGTATCTTCAGCCAATTACATCTCCATAACAGGGAACATGTCTGGGGTGATTGCAATTCCCCAGGCGACACCAGCCACGACTCCTAAAAAGAGATCCAAGCCCAAGAAGACTGGACCCACCGTATCTGACCGCATCCTGAAGGTTGTGTCAGCATCCAGTGACCGAAGTGGTGTGTCTCTTGCGGCTCTCAAAAAGTCTTTGGCAGCCAGCGGCTATGATGTTGTGAAGAACAACGCCCGACTCAAACTGGCTGTCCGGCGTTTGGTGGCCAAAGGATATCTTCTGCAGCCTAAGGGCACTGGGGCATCCGGCTCTTTCAAATTTAACAAAAACAAAGCTGTGGGTAAAAATAAAAAACCTATCAAGAATAAAGTCAAGAAGGTGGGGGCCAAGAAGGTCAGGAGAGCGTCACCCAAGAAGGCAGCGGGCGCCAATAAGTCCCCAAAGAAAACCAAAAGGAAGAGTCCCAAGAAGGCCAAAAGACCTGCTGCAGCAAAAAAGCCCAAGAGCCCCAGGAAGACCAAGCGCAGAATCGCCAAATCCACCCGGGCTAAAGCTACTCCTAAGAAATAGGCCTACTCGATCAGTTACTCGTGGAAGACCGTGGAATTTATTCTCCCTGCACAGCTTAAGAGGCCTCAAGCGCATTTGTACATCCGAAGAATCCATCTCATGAACTTTAATAAGTTTGCTTAGCAGTTTATTTTTGTCCTAACAGTGGATTTTTTTATATTTTTTACAGTGCTTACACTGTTACCTATCTTGCGCTTTTAATGAATGTGGAGATAGGGGAGGCTCATGGATATGATTGTTTAAAAAAGCAATAAATATTTTTTGAAAAAACAATTAAATTATTTAATTTAAATTGTTGAATGTTTTATTGTGGAATCATTGAATTTAACCTATATTGGCCTACTTTGAATAGTAAATGAATGATTACAGTTTGGGAGCCTGGATTCCATTGCATTACTCAATTGCGAAATTGAATAGCACCATCTAAACCAAAATAGGCTACAACAGTTGTTCAACTATGTCAGTCAGATAATTAATACGAAAATATGTAAACTGTGTTTAAAAGTTTTTAATTGCACGGAAAAGTCGTCCTACCTGATAAAACAGTTCAACTACTATTAGGCCTAGTTCATATTTACGCACGAGCTGCAACGTGTGATGGGAGTGAAGAGTTAGGCGGGTGTTACCATTCAATCATAGTTGTATTATTGTAACTAAAATAACACATTATCAATCATAAGTACCAATAATTAACTAGGCATCGTAGACCTATATGATATTATCATTAATTAGGCTGTAGGTATTTGCAGTAGGCCTATTAAAAAACTAGGCTACTGAAAACACTGAAATTACTTTAGGTTTTGTAACAACATACAAAGAAAGCAAGGTTTTATACCGTTTTGGAATACTTAAATAGTCAAAATGAACCCCAAATATTTTGGCGCCTTTCATATATTGGCATAACGTTAAATCATATTTTGCGCGCGATGCAGGCATGGCCTATTCAAAAGTTAAGAAACATTTGCAACGGTTGTGACTGAAATGGCTTGTGTGCTGCATTGAAACCAGTTCAATGTATTCAAATTAGTTGCGGGTAATTTTATTTACGTTCCCTTGGAGCGCTTGGAGAAGATGCAATGTGTAGCTTTACGCACACCATTACGCACTTCCAAGATGCGTGTTAAGCATAGGCTATGCTAATGTTTACGCGCAACAAGCCTAAAGACCACCTTTTGGGCAGAGAATATTGTGTAAACAAATGTACACGTGGAGCATGCCAGCAGCCAATCATTTAGCAGCACTGATATTGAGTAGATGATTGCAGAGTTTAACCTAATCATGTCTGACAACATTGAGTGGAATAGGGTGTGACGCGTAACATCCGTTGGTGCTGTTATCTAATAGCAAAAACAGGTTCTCTGGGTTAATGTGTGTGAACACGTGTCATCAATATAGCCTACCTCTTCACAATGTTTCACCTTTTATTGATGCCCAGCGGAGTTGACATAAGATCATTGAGAGGAACGAAATCATTATCCTCTCATATTCTATCAAATATGTTAACATCATGGCCCTGACAAAGCCGTTGATCATTGTCCTTACCTCATCGTTTCTCTCACCTCACCACCGAGTAAATAAATGAAAAGTATTGGCATATAATTCCGCAAATTGACTGAAAGCGCTACACTTATTTGTTACAAATATTTAATTGTGATTTGAGAATCGGCTAATTTAGTTATCTGGGTTTTATATTTTGATAGTTTAAATCAACGAATGGTTATGAAGACACAGGAGTTGCCAAATGGCTTTGGGGGACAACCGTAGATTGGTGACGGGCGACTCAGCGTGCAATCTGCTGAAGTTATGAAAGCGCTTCGGCGGGATTTTCATTTGGGTGGAACCTTTATGCAACCAGATAACAATATCAATGAACAAACCCTGGGTGTGACATTAACGTTTTCTGGCAAGTTGTAGGCTACAGAATTGCATTTGGCACACCCAAATGGCGCATTTTTCGTAGCGTTGAGTCAGCCTAGAACCCTCTCCCCCAAAAAGCAAAAGCAATGACAAGATCCTCCCACTGGCTGTAACGGGGAGAAAGATAAAGGCCTGGCTTGACAGGAGATTCTTAACTCTACAGAGAATGTTCTTAGGGGATCAGGAGCTTCAAATCAGTGACACCATCCTGAAGAGGGAATGCAATGTTGTGCATCCATGTGACAACAACAACAAGCAAACGAAATTAGCTTACATGATCTGCTCAAGGTTGGCACTGGTAAAAAAAATAAAAAAAATAAACTACATTACCAAAAGTATGTTGTCACATGCTCATCTAACATCTCATTCAAAAATCATGGGCATTATTCATATGGAGTTGGTCCCCCCTTTGCTGCTATAACATCCTCCACTCTTCTGGCACGAGATGTTGGAACATTGCTGCTGGGACTTGCTTCCATTTTGCCACAAGAGCATTAGTGAGGTTGAGCACTGATGTTGGGCGCCTGGGTAGTAGAACAGAATTCCAATTCATCCCAAAGGTGTTCGATGGGGTTGAGGTCAGGGCTCTATGCAGGCCAGTCAAGTTCTTCCACACCGATCTCGACAAACCATTTCTATATAGGCCTTCTTTTGTGTACGGAGTATTGTCATGTAGAAACAGGAAAGGGCCTTCCTCAAACTGTGCCACAAAGTTGGAAGCGCAGAATTGTCTAGAATGTCATTGTATACTGTAGCATTAAGATTTCCCTTCACTGGAACTAAGGAGCCTAGCCTGAATCATGAAAAACATCTCCAGACCATTATTCCTCCTCCACCAAACTTTACTGTTGGCACTATGCATTGGGGCAGGTAGCGTTCTCCTGGCATCCGCCAAACCCATATGTGAATATGAATTAACATGTTCACAAACACACCATATCCTAAAAACAGGACAGGTCAAAGTAAAATGGACAGTAGCCTTTGGAATAAAATTAGGCTACTCATGACTGTTGTCTGGGAGTTTCCCTCAGTGGGCTAAATTGTCATGATAATTAGCATTTCAAATGTGTAGGCCTATTGGTCAATTTCTGATCTGATCATGAGGAAAAATATGAACTGCACTTTCCAAGATAAGGCAATGTCTGATTAACTTCGGTAGCTGACATAGGCAGCACGTGAGTTTCACTTTGAGGGACGCTAATAATTTCCCCGACCATTTCTACCGATTTGCGTGCCAGTTATGATTTTCATATCTGCAGAACAGTTTAATTTCAATAATAATATTTCTCAAAATCATTGTCGAATGGTTTTCAAAAATGACTTAGAAGCTCAGCTTATTATTATTAGTGGTGGTCAGAAATCAGACAACGTTTCCACGTCGACAAAGAGAACGGTTAATGACTAATTAATACATGCATTAACATAAATTAATGTAACCAAATAATGGCACATGTACTACTGGTGACGTATGTAATGGAGAATTGATAAAAAATCAAAGAGCAAACAATTCACACCATGCAACATTTAATTCACACCATGGAACAATTCATTAGCAATAATTGTCAGGAGTCAGCTGAAGGTATTCTGGAGAGCGGAGTGCTTTCCGGAAAGCTGAGTGGATTCTGCAGAGGGATGTTCCTATTTCTTCGCCACCCATCCCTCCCCTTCTTCTTGTTTAAACTTTCCAAATTATACTCGAGACACTTTATCTTTACACATATTTTAGATCATTTTCACTGAAAAGCAACTCAACAATCAGCTAGGCCTATTGCCACGTGTGCTGCCCAAATTGCGGACTTCCCCTATAGGCATAGGCCGACTCGCTTGTGATTTGAAACAATCCACAGCAATATTTTAAAGAAGCTAATGATCCTCTGTGGCTAAGTCATGCTCTCTGCTCAAGTATTTTTAAGTATTTTATTTACACTTAACAAAAATGTAAACGAGACATGTTTCATGAGCTGAAATAAAACATACCAGGAATGTTGCATATGCACAAAAAGCTTATTTCTCTCAAATTTGATGCACAAATTTGTTTACATCCCTTTTAGTGAACATTTCTCATTTGCCAAGATAATCCTGACAGGTGTGGCATATCAAGAAGATGATTAAAGAGCTGGATCATTACACAGGTGCACCTTGTGCTGGGGACAATAAAAGGCCACTCTAAATGTGCTGTTTTGTCACACAACACAATGTCACAGATGTCTCAAGTTTTGAGGGAGCGTGCAATTCGCATGCTGACTGCAGGAATGTTCACCAGACCTGTTGCCAGAAAATTGAATGTTAATTTCTCAACCATAAGTTGTTTTAGAGAATTTGGCAGTATGACCAACCGGCCTTACAACCGCAGACCACGTGTATGGCGTCATGTGGCCGAGTGGTTTGCTGATGTCAACATTGTGAACAGAATGCCCTATGGTGGTGGTGGGGTTATGGTATGGGCAGGCATAAGCTACGGACAACAAACACAATTGCATTTTATCGATGGCAATTTGAATGCACAGAGATACCGTGACGAGATCCTGAGGCCCATTGTTGTGCCATTTCAACATGCCGGCATCACCTGCTGTTTCAACAAGATAATGCACGGCCTCATGTCGCAATGGTCTGTACACAATTCCTGGAAGCTGAAAATGTCCCAGTTCTTCCATGGCCTGCATACTCACCAGACATGTCACCTATTGAGCATGTTTGGGATGCTCTGGTCCGATGTGTACGACAACGTGTTCCAGTTCCCGCCAATATCCAGCAACTTCTCACAGTCATTGAAGAGGAGTGGGGACAGCATTCTACAGGCCACAATCAACAGCCTGATCGACTCTATGTGAAGAAGATGTGCAGCGTTGTATGAGGCAAATGGTGGTCACACCAGATACTGACTGCTTTTCTGATCCATGCCCCTACTTTTTTTTTAAAGGTATCTGTGACCAACATTCCAATCTGTATTCCCAGTCATGTGAATTCCATAGATAAGTTCATTTAAATTGACAGATTTGTTTTATATGAACTGTAACTCAGTAAAATCGTAGAAATTGTTGCATTTATATTTTTGTTCAGTATATTTGAGCTTGAATAGCCAAAATGTTTAGTCTTAAGTTTTTGTCAGGTATCAGGACTATAAAGCCAATTTATAGTTTTTGTCAGGTATCAGGACTATAAAGCCAATTTATAGTTTTTGTCAGGTATCAGGACTATAAAGCCAATTTCAACTGCCTGTTTAACAAAGGTAGGCTACCACATGGATAGGCATTCATCAAAGTGCATTGTGGGCCTCACACTGTATAGCCTAGGCTACTATTGTACTTTGTGGGGTTAGGAGAGAGGCAATAACTGTCCAACAATTCATTAACGGATCATTATTCAAAGATGCACCCTCCTGAACAGCCACCAGATGTCATGGTATGAACCACAACATTTTACATCCGACTGGAATTCACTGTCTCTCAGATATTCATTCAAGATAAGCATGAATACAGTTTAGAACCTCCATTCAGAATGTAAAACAAGCCCATTGCAAACTCGATACATATCAGGAAAATGGACAGCAAGCCTCTGCAGGGTTTTGCTGCCATCTATTGGACAGTATTTGGGTCATATCCTGATTCAGCCATTTAGGGTGGTGTAGTTGTCCTGATTAGTTAGGTATGTACTGTACGAGCCAACACATCGGTTTCCAAATGTAGACATCATCTTATTTGGTCAATCCTGATGATCAGATTAATATCCATTTCAGTATTAAAGAGTTGGCTGGTTTAGCATCCCAAATAAAACTGTGATCAGACTAGACTATAATTCAATAACCCATGCATATAGCAATAACACATACCGTAACTGCTAAAAAACCCTTACATTTAACAAGGCAAGTCAGTTGAGAACAAACTCTTATTTACAATGACAGTCTACCCCAGACAAAGCCAGACAACGTTATGCCAATTGTCCGCCTCCCAATCCCATCTGGATATGATGCACCAAGGCCTGATCTCCTGTTATTGAGTATGGCTCATATCACAATATGACATAATGTAAGCCTACAATTTGAAGAGAAAATCAAACAGCTAAGGAGCAATCTGCAGTCAATAACAGTAACAAAGCAGACACCCCGTCACTGTTTCGGTAAACAGCTAAGGAGCTGGAAAAAACGTAACCACTTCCATATTCACAGACAGGGATATAAATGCAAGGACCAACCATACATGACATCAATATGATAGTTTTACAACCAATGGAGTAAAACTATATTATATTATGTTTTCTGACAACAGTTGAACTAAGTTATATTGTTCAAGAATCAGTGGGTATAATTAATTAAAAAGTCCAAAATCCCCTTTAACTTTTTTATGTTTGATTTTCAGCATACATCCAGTATATTTTTTGGGATTGGGCAATGATTGATAAGACTGCATGTTGTTATCTCACCTTGTCACATATATTTTATAGTAGGCTTAATTATACATTTTTAATGGACCACTGTGAAATCCCCTATGAATCATACTGTCACGAATCCCGCCGAAGATGGTGCCTCTTCCTGTTCGGGCGGCGCTCGGCGGTCGTCGTCGCCGGCCTACTAGCTGCCACCGATCCCCTTTTCTGTTTCAGTTAGTTTTTTCTTATTAGTTTCACCTGTTACTTGTTTGTGTTTTGTTTTGGGCTATTTAAACCCGGTAGGCCCGCCTGCTGTTGTGCGGGCTTGTTTTTCCCGGTTCATGGTGTGTGGATTATTGTGGATTCCGTTTTCCCGGACAGTTTCCTCCTGTTTGTTGGACTTGGTATTTATGCGCCTGTCACGTTCTGACCATCTTTCGTGTGTGTTTTCCTTGTTTTAGTGTTGGTCAGGACGTGAGCTGGGTGGGCATTCTATGTTGGATGTCTTGTTTGTCTATTTCTATGTCTGGCCTGATATGGTTCTCAATCAGAGACAGGTGTTAGTCATTGTCTCTGATTGGGAACCATATTTAGGTAGCCTGGGTTTCACTGTGTTTGTGGGTGATTGTTCCTGTCTCTGTGTTTGCACCAGATAGGACTGTTTAGGTTTTAACATTTCATTATTTTGTAGTTTATTCATGTATAGTTTTTCCTTTTTAAACAAACATGAATCATCACAACGCTGCATTTTGGTCCGACTCTCCTTCACCTAAAGAAAACCGTTACAGCGCCCTTGTGTTTGGCATGACCATTACTCTGTTCCTGGAATAGAGATCCACGTTTTGAACTACCCTGCTCTCTGCGCCTGACTCCTCCACCCACTACTCCTAGAAGCCTTTACACATACCCGGATTACTGTTCCAAACATGCATGAAACTCATTTAACAAGATTGGTTCCTCTTTCACATCCTAGTTTCATATCTGCAAATCAAGTCTGATATGTTCTCTGCAGTGAACTTTAATATACTTAACAAAACATTGTTCCACTTTGACACAATGGTCTAGTTCATTATATTTGTGTTCATTAGGTAACCCCACTAGTTCCTGCCAAGGCAGCAGCTACTCTTCCTGGGGCCGACAAAACCAAGGCAATTGTACAATTTTAAAATCATTACTATAAATTCATTACAGAATTCACAACACACTAAGTGTGTGCCATCAGGCCCATACTCCATTACCACATATCTACAACCCAAAATCCACGTGTGTGAATGGTGCGAATGTTATTATGCTTCACAGTCCCGTGTTCCATAAAGTGTATTTGTATTTGTTTTTTAAATCTGAATCTTCTGCTTGCATCACTTACCTAATGTGGAATAGAGCTCCGTGTAGTAATGGCTCTATGTAGTACTGTGTGCCTCCCATAGTCTGTTCTGGACTGTGAAGAGACCTCTGGTGGCATGTCTTGTGGGGTATGCATGAGTGTCTGAGCTTTGTGCTAGTCGTTTAAAAAGACAGATCTGTGCTAATGTCAAAATGTCAAATAATGTGAAAAGCCGCACTGAAGTCTATCAAAACAGCCCCCACAATCTTTTTATCATCAATTTCTCTCAGCCAATCATCAGTAATTTGGAGGTCCTTTGCAGACAGATTTATTTGCCATTCCTTTTGCCTCATCCCTCTCAAAAATCAAATTTTTCAATTCCTCGTCAATCCAAGAGGATTTAAACGTTTTTACAGATAGTGTCCAAGATGGAGTAGCAGTCGGACTTGTGTTTTGTCTTGTCGCATCCTGTCCAGTGTATATATATAGTTTTCTTCGTATATATTTCATATATATTTTAATCTCACTTTCCATCTACAGACTGAATATTCTCTACGGCAACCAGCCTCACCCAATGTGGTACGGATCTGCTATTTCTATACTTTAGAACCGGAACCCCCATCAGAACCTAGCCAGATAACTAGCTACTAGCTTGTAGTCAGTTAGCCACTGCTAGCGGTCCTCACCGTTAACTCGGACATCAGCCAGCCTCAGCCCGGCCAATTCCTGCCAGTCTGCACTTGCCTAGAGCGTTCTCAGCTTTACTTTTCGTGGCTGTTATTTACCACCACAAACAGATACGGGCACTAAGACCGCACTCAGTCAGCTGTATAAGGAAATAAGCATACAGGAAACCGCTCACCCAGAGGCGGCGCTCCTAGTGGCCGGAGACTTTAATGCAGGGAAACTTAAATCAGTTCTACCTAATGTCTATCAACATGTTAAATGTGCAACCAGAGGGAAAGAAAATCTAGATCACCTGTACTCCACACACAGAGATGCGTACAAAGCTCTCCCTCGCCCTCCATTTGGTAAATCCGACCACAAGTCTATCCTCCTGATTCCTGCTTACAAGCAAAAATGAAAGCAGGAAGCACCAGTAACTCGGCCTATAAAAAAGTGGTCAGATGAAGCAGATGCTAAACTACAGGACTGTTTTGCTATCACAGACTGGAACATGTTCCGGGATTCTTCCGATGACATTGAGGAATACACCACAATAGTCACAGGCTTTGTCAATAAGCACATTGAGGACGTCGTCCCCACAGTGACTGTACGTTCATACCCCAACCAGAAGCAATGGATTACAGGCAAAATTCGCACTGAGCTAAAGGGTAGAGCTGCCGCTTTCAAGGTCTAACCCGGAAGCTTACAAGAAATCCTGCTATGCCCTGCGACGAACCATCAAACAGGCAAAGCATCAAGCATCACTAAGATCAAGCATCACTAAGATTGAATCATACTACACCGGCTCCGACGCTCGTCGGATGTGGCAGGGCTTGCAAACTATTACAGACTACAAAGGGAACCACAGCCGCGAGCTGCCCAGTGACATGAGCCTACCAGACGAGCTAAATCACTTCTATGCTCGCTTCGAGGCAAGCAACACTGAGGCATGCATGAGAGCATCAGCTGTTCCGGACGACTGTGTGATCACGCTCTCCGTAGCCAACGTGAGTAAGACCGTTAAACAGGTCAACATACACAAGGCTGCGGGGCCAGACGGATTACCAGGAAGTGTACTCCGAGCATGTGCTGACCAACTAGCAGGTGTCTTCACTGACATTTTCAACATGTCCCTGATTGAGTCTGTAATACCAACAAGTTTCAAGCAGACCACCATAGTCCCTGTGCCATAGAACACTAAGGCAACCTGCCTAAATGACTACAGACCCGTAGCACTCACGTCCGTAGCCATGAAGTGCTTTGAAAGGCTGGTAATGACTCACATCAACACCATTATCCCAGAAACCCTAGACCCACTCCAATTTGCATACCGCCCAAACAGATCCACAGATGATGCAATCTCTATTGGACTCCACACTGCCCTTTCCCACCTGGACAAAAGGAACACCTATGTGAGAATGCTATTCATTGACTACAGCGCAGCGTTCAACACCATAGTACCCTCAAAGCTCATCACTAAGCTAAGGATCCTGGGACTAAACACCTCCCTCTGCAACTGGATCCTGGACTTCCTGACGGGCCGCCCCCAGGTGGTGAGGGTAGGTAGCAACACATCTGCCACGCTGATCCTCAACACTGGATTTCCAGGGCTGCGTGCTCAGTCCCCTCCTGTAATCCCTGTTCACCCACGGCTGCATGACCAGGCACGACTCCAACACCATCATTAAGTTTGCAGACGACACAACAGTGGTAGGCCTGATCACGGAAAATGACGAGACAGCCTATCTGTCAGAGGTCAGAGACCAGGCCGGGTGGTGCCTGAATAACAACCTATCCCTCAACGTAACCAAGACTAAGGAGATAATTGTGGACTACAGGAAAAGGAGTACCGAGCACGTCCCCATTCTCATCGACAGGGTTGTAGTGGAGCAGGTCGAGAGCTTTAAATTCCTTGGTGTCCACATCACCAACAAACTAGAATGGTCCAAAACACACCAAAACAGTTGTGAAGAGGTCACGACAAAGCATATTCCCCCTCAGGAAACTAAAAGGATTTGGCATGGGTCCTGAGATCCTCAAAAGGCTCTACAGCTGCAACATTGGTTACATCACTGCCTGGTACGGCAATTGCTCGGCCTCCCACTGCAAGGCACTTCAGAGGGTAGTGCGTACGGCCCAGTACATCACTGGGACCAAGCTGCCTGCCATCCAGGACCTCTACATCAGGCAGTGCCAGAGGAAGGCCCTAAAAATTGTCAACGATCCCAGCCACCCCAGTCATAGACTGTTTTCTCTACTACCACATGGCAAGCGGTACCGGAATGCCAAGTCTAGGACAAAAAGGCTTCTCAACAGTTTTTACCCCCAAGCCATAAGACTCCTGAACATTTAACCAAATGGTTACCCAGACTATTTGCATTGTGTGCCCCCCCCAACCCCTCTTTTACGCTGCTGCTACTCTCTGTTTATCATATATGCATAGTCACTTTAACTATACGTTCATGTACATACTACCTCAATTGGCCAGACCAACCGGTGCTCCCACACATTGGCTAACCGGGCTATCTGCATTGTGTCCCATCACCCGCCAAACCCTCTTTTTACGCTACTCCTACTCTCTGTTCATCATACAGTGCCTTGCGAAAGTATTCGGCCCCCTTGAACTTTGCGACCTTTTGCCACATTTCAGGCTTCAAACATAAAGATATAAAACTTTATTTTTTTGTGAAGAATCAACAACAAGTGGGACACAATCATGAAGTGGAACGACATTTATTGGATATTTCAAACTTTTTTAACAAATCAAAAACTGAAAAATTGGGCGTGCAAAATTATTCAGCCCCCTTAAGTTAATACTTTGTAGCGCCACCTAATGCTGCGATTACAGCTGTAAGTCGCTTGGGGTATGTCTCTATCAGTTTTGCACATCGAGAGACTGAAATGTTTTCCCATTCCTCCTTGCAAAACAGCTCGAGCTCAGTGAGGTTGGATGGAGAGCATTTGTGAACAGCAGTTTTCAGTTCTTTCCACAGATTCTCGATTGGATTCAGGTCTGGACTTTGACTTGGCCATTCTAACACCTGGATATGTTTATTTTTGAACCATTCCATTGTAGATTTTGCTTTATGTTTTGGATCATTGTCTTGTTGGAAGACAAATCTCCGTCCCAGTCTCAGGTCTTTTGCAGACTCCATCAGGTTTTCTTCCAGAATGGTCCTGTATTTGGCTCCATCCATCTTCCCATCAATTTTAACCATCTTCCCTGTCCCTGCTGAAGAAAAGCAGGCCCAAACCATGATGCTGCCACCACCATGTTTGACAGTGGGGATGGTGTGTTCAGCTGTGTTGCTTTTACGCCAAACATAACGTTTTGCATTGTTGCCAAAAAGTTCAATTTTGGTTTCATCTGACCAGAGCACCTTCTTCCACATGTTTGGTGTGTCTCCCAGGTAGCTTGTGGCAAACTTTAAACGACACTTTTTATGGATATCGTTAAGAAATGGCTTTCTTCTTGCCACTCTTCCATAAAGGCCAGATTTGTGCAATATACGACTGATTGTTGTCCTATGGACAGAGTCTCCCACCTCAGCTGTAGATCTCTGCAGTTCATCCAGAGTGATCATGGGCCTCTTGGCTGCATCTCTGATCAGTCTTCTCCTTGTATGAGCTGAAAGTTTAGAGGGACGGCCAGGTCTTGGTAGATTTGCAGTGGTCTGATACTCCTTCCATTTCAATATTATCGCTTGCACAGTGCTCCTTGGGATGTTTAAAGCTTGGGAAATCTTTTTGTATCCAAATCCGGCTTTAAACTTCTTCACAACAGTATCTCGGACCTGCCTGGTGTGTTCCTTGTTCTTCATGATGCTCTCTGCGCTTTTGACGGACCTCTGAGACTATCACAGTGCAGGTGCATTTATACGGAGACTTGATTACACACAGGTGGATTGTATTTATCATCATTAGTCATTTAGGTCAACATTGGATCATTCAGAGATCCTCACTGAACTTCTGGAGAGAGTTTGCTGAACTGAAAGTAAAGGGGCTGAATAATTTTGCACGCCCAATTTTTCAGTTTTTGATTTGTTAAAAAAGTTTGAAATATCCAATAAATGTCATTCCACTTCATGATTGTGTCCCACTTGTTGTTGATTCTGAAACAAAAAAATACAGTTTTATATCTTTATGTTTGAAGCCTGAAATGTGGCAAAAGGTCGCAAAGTTCAAGGGGGCCGAATACTTTCGCAAGGCACTGTATATGCATAGTCACTTTAACCATACCTACATGTACATACTACCTCAATAAGCCTGACTAACCGGTGACTGCATATAGCCTTGCTAGTCTTATTTTCAAATGTCTTTTTACTGTTGTTTTATCTCTTTACACACACACACACACACTGCTGCTATCCGAGTGGCTACTCCTGGTTAACGTCTCTATCCCAAAGCAAGCACCAGTTAGCCTGGAGCTAGCCTCGAGCTAGGCCCATCTCCCGGCTAGCCGAAGAGGTCCATCAGCCAATTCTTGGGCTACAATACCTCTTTTGCCAATTGGCCTGGACCCTTTACTGCCGACACGGAACCCCGCTGATCCATCACGACTGGTCTGCCAACGTAACTGTCCGAGGTGGTTTCAACACTCTTCCGTTACGACGTTGCAGTAGGCCCATCTGCTATCCCCGGCTTGCTAGCTGTCTGAATCCCTGTGTCTCCAGCTTGCCTAGTGTAGTAGCGACTACCGAATAGGCTCCCTGACTTATCTATTGCTATTCTCTGGACCCTATGATAACTCAGCTACACATGCCTCTCCCTAATGTCAATATGCCTTGTCTATTGCTGTTTTGGTTCACCAACTACTTCTCAGATCGAGTGCAGTGTGTCAAATCGGAGGCCCAGCTGTCCAGACCTCTAGCAGTCTCTAAGGGGTGCCACAGGGTTCAATTCTCGGGCCGACTCTTTTCTCTGTATATATCAATGATGTTGTTCTTGCTGGTGCTTGTGATTCTCTGATCCACATCTACGCAGACGACACCATGATGTATACATCTGGCCCTTCTTTGGACACTGTGATAACAAACCTCCAAATGATCTTCAATGCCATACAACACTCCTTCTGCGGCCTCCAACTGCTTTTAAATGCAAGTAAAATGAAATGCATGCTCTACAACCGATTGCTGCCCACACCCGCCCGACTAGCATCACTACTCTGGACAGTTCTGACTTAGAATATGTGAACTACAAATACCTAGGTGTCTGGTTAGACTGTAAACTCTCCTTCCAGACTCAAATTAAGCATCTCCAATCCAAATTAACTCTAGAATCGGCTTCCTACTTCGCAACAAAGCCTCCTTCACTCACAAAACATACCCTCGTAAAACGGACTATCCAACCGATCCTTGACTGATTTTTATTTAAAAAATAGCCTCCAACACTATATTCAGCCATCCGTTTTGTCACCAAAGCCCCAAAAACTACCCACCACTGCGACCTGTATGCTCTCGTTGGCTGGCCCTCACCACATATTTGTCAACAAACCCACTGGCTCCAGGTCATCTATAAGTCTTTGCTAGGTAAATCCCCGCCTTATCTCAGCTCACTGGTCACCATAGCAACACCCACCCGTAGCACACGCTCTAGCAGGTATATTTCACTGGTCATCCCCAAAGCCAACACTTCCTTTGTCCGCCTTTCCTTCCAGTTCTCTGCTGCTAATGACTGGAACGAATTGCAAAAATCACTGAAGCTGGAGACTTATATCTCCCTCTCTAACTTTAAGCATCAGCTGTCAGAGCAGCTTACCGATTACTGTACAGCCAATCTGTAAATAGCACACCAAACTACCTCATATTGTTATTTATCCACTTGCTATTTTGCACCCCAGTAGCTCTACTTGCCCATCATGTGCACATCTATCACTCCAGTGTTAATGTTAAATTGTAATTATTTTGCCTCTATGGCCTGTTTATTGCCTTACCTCCTTACTCTTCTACATTTGCACACACTGTACATAGATTTTTTCTATTGTGTTATTGACTGTACGTTTGTTTATGTGTAACTCTGTGTTGTTGTTTTCGTCGCACTGCTTTGCTCTATCTTGGCCAGGTCACAGTTGTAAATGAGAACTTCAGTTCTCAACTGGCCTACCTGGTTAAGGTGAAATAAAAAATGTAATAAAATTAAACAATCATTTTCTTAATGAATGCATGCTTATTAGTAACTGGGATAAACTATTTCATAAATGTGTCAAGTGCAACGTCTGTTTGCTCCTCATTACACACCACGGACCAACAAATATTCTTTAATATTCTTGAGCTCACTCTCTTTTCAATGGGTTTTCATTGGGAATCCAGATTTCTAAAGGACCTTCTTGCAGTTCCTATCGCTTCGACTGGATGTCAACAGTCTTTAGAAATTGGTTGAGGTTATTCCTTTGTGTAATGAAGAGGTACGGCCATCTTGAACGAGGGTAACATCAAGTGCATTGCTCGATAGAGGCGCGTGACCAGAAAGCTAGCTACAGTTTGTTTCCTTCCTGTATTGAACACAGATCATCCCGTCTTCAATTTTCTCGATTATTTACGTAAAAAAATACCTAAAGTTGTATTACAAAAGTAGTTTGAAATGTTTTGGCAAAGTTTACATGTAACTTTTGAGATATTTTGTAGTCACGTTGTGCAAGTTGGAACTGGTGTTTTTCTGGATCAAATGCGCCAAATGAATGGGCATTTTGGATATATATTGACGGAAATTAATTGAACAAAAGGACCCTTTGTGATGTTTATGGGACATATTGGAGTGCCAACAAAAGAAGCTTGTCAAAGGTAAGGCATGAATTATATTTTTATTTCTGCGTTTTGTGTCGCGCCTGTGTAACAGATGTGAAACGGCTAGCTTAGTTAGCGGTGCGCGCTAAATAGCGTTTCAATCGGTGACGTCACTTGCTCTGAGACCTTGAAGTAGTTGTTTCCCTTTGCTCTGCAAGGGCAGCGGCTTTTGTGGAGCGATGAGTAACGATGCTTCGTGGGTGACTGTTGTTGATGTGTGCAGAGGGTCCCTGGTTCACGCCCGGGTATGGGCGAGGGGACGGTCTAAAGTTATACTGTTACACCTGCAGGATTGAAATATGGTTTCTCTCTTTGTTTATGGAGGCGCTATCCTCAGATAATAGCATCGTTTGCTTTCGCCGAAAATCGTTTTTGAAATCTAACATGTTGGCTGGATTCACAAGTGTAGCTTTAATTTGCTATCTTGCATGTGTGATTTAATTAAAGTTTGATTTTTATAGTAATTTATTTGAATTTGGAACTCTGCATTTCCCCTGGCCTTTGGCCAGACTTATCCCAGAGGGGTTAAGCCGCAATAATCATGTAGCCAGTTATGAAGAGAAAGAATCCTGCTAATGTGTTCAATGCCACGATTGAGAAGGAGCAGGGACAGATATGTTTGGTCTTTTATTCGTGTCTAGCAGAGAGTCAATCAGCTCTTTGAAATCCAGTTTCAACTGTTCCGAGCTGCCCTTCATAATGTCATTCAAACCCACATGGACTACGATAGAATCCATGTCCTGGCGTAGTACATTCGGAAGCAGCTTGGTAATGCTGTTTGTATCCACTCCAGGCCTCTCGTTGGGAGAGTAGGCTGCTTTGCAGCAGGCTGCGGTCTTCGGCTTCCACGGCTCGTGACATGCCACCATCGTTGATAGCCATGCTCCTCTTGCTGTGCTCCTTCGACTCCGCTATCAGATGGGGGAGGAGAGGCAGGAGATGGCTCCCCTGGCGAACCAACTCCGGGCAACACCGGTCAGTTGTATAACGACAAACGAAGATATATCCAACCTGCTCAAACGCTGTCTAGCCACCAGCGTAGAAAAGGTCAACATTCCACTCTGCGTTTTCCGAAGTTTCTGACGTAGGCTGGCTAAGTGCGTGATCAAGGAATTCTCCTCAAATCTACAATCCTCGGCAAGCAAACAATTGCCTCATTTGAACTCCAGGTGATCCAGTTTGTCCATAAACAAAGCCTAGTAGATACAGCTCCTACAGAGCTGGAACCATTCATTTACCTCTCCAGATGAAGAGAGCGCCATTGGAAAACTCATCTGGGACTAACTTTGTTAGCTTGATGACTAACGTTAGCAGTTTAGCTAGGTTAGCGGCTCTTTCAAGCAGACTTTAACCTGTCAGTTGAGCGGGATTCCGGGACAAGAAATAGTGGTCCTAGCTGTTAAAAGCAAACTGCGTCGCGGAATCCATGCAAAAACAAATGAGGTATTTAAGATGGTTTGTTTTAGTTAAAATAACAAACCTGAGTGTTTCCAGTATACAGTGTTCAGCTGCACACACAGGTAAACACACAACACAGACTTTTGACCATTATGCAAACTATAGTCCTTCAATCAATGACAGGTGTACAGTCAGGACTGCGCATATGGACTGCCCTCTTCAAATCATACCACAGGTTTTTCAATGGGGTTCAAGTCCGAAAATGTTGATTTTGTGGTTCATTAACCATTTCTTTGTGGATGTTGATGTGTGTTTGGGGTTATTGTCTTGCTGGAAAACCCACCTGCAGCCAAGTTTCTGCCTCCTGGCAGAAGCAACCAGGTTTCTGGCTAAAATGTCCTGGTACTGGTTAAAGTTCATGATGCTGTGGATCTTAACAAGGGCCCCAGGACCAGTGGAAGCAAAATAGCCCAATACAATCAAATATCCACCACCATATTTTACAGTAGGTATGGGGCTCTTTTCTGCTTATTACAGTGCATTCGGAAAGTATTCAGACCCCTTCCCCTTTTCCACATTTTGTTATGTTACGTTAGCCTTATTCTAAAATTGATTTTTTTTAAATGTCCCTCATCAATCTATCTCAATACCCCATAATGACATAGCAAAAACAAGTTAAGAAACTGAAATATCACTTAAGTATTCAGCACTTTGTTGAAGACTGTTTGTCTTCATGGGTATGACATTACAAGCTTGGCACACCTGTATTGTTTTAGGCAAGTCAGTTAAGAACGAAACCTCAAGCTCTGTCAGGTTGGATGGGGAGCATCGCAACACAGCTATTTTCAGGTCTCTCCTGAGTCTGGGCCACTCAAGGACATCCAGAGACCTGTCCTGAAAGCCACTCCTTATACAATTGTATTAGCATAAAATAATATAATTTCCCAATTTTTTTGCATACAATATAGCTCAGTACTTGAGTATATTTTATACAGTCTTTTTTGCTCATCTATATCAAGGGTGCCAATCATTTTGGACCTGAATGTATATGCTTGTGCATGACTTGATTTACTATTACCTGAAGTGTTATGTTATTTCTCAGAATTATTAACATTGTGATGGTATCATTATCTGCTTTTAGTGTAAGTTAAATTTGACTTAGATGATAGCAACTTGCACACACACACACACTTTTTAGAAAGGGGAAGCTTTTACACATAAATAACTCAATTATTCAGACTGGCAGTGGCTTATCTGAAAGCTGTTGTGATTGTTCTGCATTTTATTTGAGGAAATTGAAAGTCAAGTTAACAGTGATCTTGTGACTGAAACCTACTTTTAACACATCCGCTATTGAGAATCATCATATTCTTTCACCTTGTTCTCACAGCACCCACACATGACATAGCTATGGCATCTGACACAGCTCTGGGTCTGACAGCATTCACCTTGCTAGTTCTCTCCCTGCTCCACCAGTGTGTCCCTCACCCACTCACTCCTCCGAATAATGGACTTCGTAAGTGTCGCACCAACTTATCCATTCCAGCCCTGGAGGTGCTCCCAGGAGGGGGATGGGACAACCTGAGGAACATGGACATGGGACGAGTCATGAACTTCAGCTTCTCCCAGTGCCAGACCACGGAGGATGGATTCTACCTCATCCCGGATGAGGTGTTTGTCATCCCACAGAAGCTCACTGGTGTGGAGACCAATTCTGAGATCATCAACACTTGGCTGGAACAGCGCAGCTCCACGTCTTTCTCAATCAACTCAGACGTGTCCTTCCTCTCCGTGCTCAATGCTAAGTTCTCCGTTGAGAATCAGCGGGTGAAGACTCATCAGGTCCATGGGAGCTCTGTCACCGCTCGTGTACAAGTGAGTTTCTCCATAAAGAAACAATACTTTTTAAAACAATTATCTATTTAATATCATATACATTCATCTCGGCAATGATAAAAAAATATTTTTGTTTTGACATAGTTTGTAGTAAGTCTCCCTTACTAGATTTTAAAAAGAGAGAGTGGAATATCCATGTCGTGTTATTACAGTAATCCTCTCCTTTAAGGCTTTCTGAACAGTCATTACTAGATAGTGTACCTTTTTCTTAGTATAGTTTGATCTCTAGATTAGCAATTAATTACACCAAGCCTCAAGGTTATTTCCTGGTTAAAGGTGAAGTAAAAAGAACTGATTGCTCCCTTCCAGGTGCGTAACTTCCTATACACGGTAAAGGCTCACCCTGACTTCACTCTGGATGGCCGCTTTGCCCACCAGGCTGAGGAGATCGCGGACGCAATAGAAAACAACCAGACTCGACAGGCAGTGTATTTATCTGAGAAGATGGTGTTGGACTATGGAACCCATGTGATAACAAGTGTTGATGCAGGGGCCGCTTTAGTGCAAGAGGACTATCTCCGTTCATCTTACGTGTCCGACAGTGAGACGGCGAAGTTCTCTGTTTCGGCATCGGCAGGTCTTAACTTCTTTGATAAAGTCAAATTTGACATTGGCAGCAAGGACACACAAGAGACATCCGAGTCACATAGTTATCAGGGCAATATCACCTACTCCATTATACAAAGCCATGGTGGGGCTCCCTTCTACCCAGGCATCACTTTGCAGAAGTGGCAGGAGAGCACCAAGAACAACCTGGTGGGCATCGACCGGGCAGGACTGCCTCTGCACTATTTCCTCAACCGGATTACCTTCCCCGATCTCCCTGAACCAACCATCGGCAAACTGGCACTGTCTGTTAGTCAGGCCATCCAGCGCTACTATACCATTAACACACACCCTGGCTGCGTTAAACCAGACTCCAAGAACTTCAACTTCCAAGCCAATATGGACGACAGCTCCTGCGAGGGTCCGGCCACCAACCTCAGCTTCGGTGGGGTGTTTCAGCAGTGCACCAAGCTCACTGGGGATGCAGACCCAATCTGCCAAGCCCTGGCTCAGAAGAACCCCAACACAGGCTCTTACTCATGTGGTCAGCCCTACAAAGCCACCCTGTTACGCTCTGAGGTGAGAGAGGAAAGCTACAGCACGTATGAGTGCCACAGGCATTGCCATGGCTGCTGGCTGCTTTTAACCTGCTGCGACAATGTCTGTGGAGATTCCTACCATGTCCGCTCCGCTCGCATTGACACCTACTGGTGCTCCACCAATGAGGCAACCCCAGAGTACTCAGGATACCTATTTGGGGGACTCTATAGCCCATCCCTGTTGAACCCTCTCACCAAAACTAAGAGCTGCCCTCCAAACTTCAACATTCAAATGAAGCTTCTGTCCAACGGTCTGATGATCTGCCTGAGCAATGACTATGAGACTTCCACCAGGTTTTCAGTCCCCTTTGGAGGCCTGTTCAGTTGCCAGTCTAACAACCCCCTTGCACAGGATCAACCCCGTTGCCCTCCCCAGTTCAGCCAGCACCTGGCTACTGTTAGTGATGGCTGCCAGGTGCTCTACTGTGTCCAGTCTGGCTTGTTCACAGGTGGCCAGCTGCTGCCTGTACGCTTGCCACCTTTCACTCGTCCTCCACTGATCAGCATGACTGCCACTAACACGGTGGCTGTGATGACCGAGGGAGATCGTGCGTGGGTCAGGGTGGGACAGACCAAGATGTGGAAGCTGGCCAAGGTGACAGAGATCCAGAGTATGGTGCAGGTGTTCGATCCAGCCTCGGGACAGATGACAGGGGGGCAGAAGTCTGGTGTGGCCTTTGGAGTAATTTGCTTGGTTGTCTTAGTGGTGGTTGGGGCTGTGCTGTTGGTGAGACGGAGGAGGGTCTCAAGGTTTGGGAGGGAGAGAGGATATGAGGAGATCCACAGCGAGGGGCAGAGTGAGGGAGGTGTGGAGAGTCAAGAAGAGCAGGGCTCTGAGACAATGACCCAGACCCTGTTGCCATGAGACCACATTCTACACAGTTTACATATTAAGAAGAAAACAGCTTTGAGATAACTGTGCTGTATTGTATAATCAACCTCTCACTCTTGCTTTCCCTTTACGATCAATAATCTCAAATACGGGTAGGTATAAGATGGAAAATGTGCACAAATTTACTGCGACGCAAATGATTTAGAACAAGACACCAACGTGTTGGCAGCTTCCTGCCTTCACCAGGGATTTACTACACAATACATTAGTACACAACACCACACCACACCACAATACAATACAATACAATAACACAACACAACACAACACAACACCATACTGTTAATGAATGTATGGCAAAAAGGGTGAAAAAAATCTATTGACCTATTTGTGATGTTTTTAGTTGAATGTTTATCCTGTGGTTTTGCTTTCTCTCTTTCCATTGAGAATGTTTATCCTGAAATCGACAATGATTCAACAGCGTTATTGTTTTCTGTTATAACATTTTAATTAGCTTGTGGTATGCTTTTGGACATGAAAATAAAACAACTAACACAATATTCATTAAAGTTACTCATCTTGTGAAATGTCACAGCTGTACTTTAAAAGAGGCCAACAAGGGTTCGCTATAGGACATTATAGTCTGGTGACCTCTAGCATGTTTTCACAGACCTCGCAGTCCCCCTCAGAATATTTATTCTCCTTCAAAAGTATTGTGGTGGGGAAGTGGAATATATGAATGTATATGTAGCCAAAGCAGGTCACATGTATCTTTGATAAACTGTATAATCTCTCAAGACTCAAAGTGAGACTCATCATTGTAATTTTTTATTTTATTTTTGTAAAATACTATTGCCTAATTTGCTATCACAACACATATCATCTTAAATCTTCCTCAATAAAGCCTTCCTAATTTCCCCCTGAACATAAAAAGACAATGAAGAAGCTGAGGACAAGGAGTTGATTTTGTTATTAGTATACAGACAGGCATAAATATACAGTTACACACAGTTGCATACAGTCACACACACCACACACACACACACTGAGCTTCCCGTAAAGAGGCAGAATGCCCATGCCACTCTGAGTCTTGTGAAAACCTTCCCCCACACTCATCTGGGATTCATACTGTCAGCTTGTGCACATCAAAACAAAACCACTCAGCCGTGGAAATCTGTCTAACCTCAGGAAGAGAGGCCTGGAGCAGGGGAAGTCCCTTAGCCACACAATGGCCTTGACATTCAGCACAGCGAAGAAGCGTTCCCCACAGAACCAGATATAGGACCAAGTGTTGTTCGGTTCATCGTTTCTCATGGATGACAGGAGGAAGCAGCAAAACGACATTTAGTGCAGCAGCAGGCATTTTTTTACAAGAGAAGACGGGTCTCGTGAAATTCCAAAGGCAAAGCACTACTGCTCACTGAGAAGAGAGGGTGAGACGAAAACAAACGCAGTCGGATGATTTAAAGGTAGGAGTGTACACGGTTCTGTTTCCACTACAGCTGCAGGCAGAGCTGTAGTGAGATTTTGTGCTCCACTTAGCCTTTCAGTGTGGAGGGGGTTATTGGTGTGCCCTCATTTAGACACAAAACAAGAGTAGAAAAATATACAACAACACTGTATATTATCTTTGATCTTTGGTAATCTTAGCCCCATTTGTGAATCTGTATTTAATGTATGTTATTTGTAACACTTTTCTAGAAGGAGAAGAGGGGCTATGGAAGAGGGGCTATGGAAGAGGGGCTATGACAGAGGGGCTATGACAGAGGGGCTATGGCAGAGGGGCTATGGAAGAGGGGCTATGGCAGAGGGGCTATGGAAGAGGGGCTATGGAAGAGGGGCTATGACAGAGGGGCTATGGAAGAGGGGCTATGGAAGAGGGGCTATGACAGAGGGGCTATGGAGGGCTGCTATGGAAGAGGGGCTATGGAAGAGGGGCTATGGCAGAGGGGCTATGGAAGAGGGGCTATGGCAGAGGGGCTATGACAGAGGGGCTATGGCAGAGGGGCTATGGAAGAGGGGCTATGGAAGAGGGGCTATGGAGGGTTGCTATGGAAGAGGGGCTATGGAGGGTTGCTATGGCAGAGGGGCTATGGAAGAGGGGCTATGACAGAGGGGCTATGGAGGGTTGCTATGGCAGAGGGGCTATGGAAGAGGGGCTATGGAGGGTTGCTATGACAGAGGGGCTATGGAAGAGGGGCTATGGCAGAGGGGCTATGACAGAGGGGCTATGGAAGAGGGGCTATGACAGAGGGGCTATGACAGAGGGGCTATGGCAGAGGGGCTATGGAAGAGGGGCTATGGAAGAGGGGCTATGGAGGGTTGCTATGGAAGAGGGGCTATGGAGGGTTGCTATGGCAGAGGGGGTATGGAGGGTTGCTATGGAAGAGGGGCTATGGAGGGTTGCTATGGCAGAGGGGCTATGGAGGGTTGCTATGGCAGAGGGGCTATGGAGGGTTGCTATGACAGAGGGGCTATGGAGGGTTGCTATGGAAGAGGGGCTATGGAAGAGGGGCTATGGCAGAGGGGCTATGGAGGGTTGCTATGGCAGAGGGGCTATGGAGGGTTGCTATGGAAGAGGGTCTATGGAAGAGGGGCTATGGAAGAGGGGCTATGGAGGGTTGCTATGACAGGGGGGCTATGGAAGAGGGGCTATGGCAGAGGGGCTATGGAGGGTTGCTATGACAGAGGGGCTATGGCAGAGGAGCTATGGAGGGTTGCTATGGAAGAGGGGCTATGGCAGAGGGGCTATGGCAGAGGGGCTATGGAAGAGGGGCTATGGAAGAGGGGCTATGGAAATATTAAAAAAATTATGTTTTGATTTAGAAGATGTTGTGAAACATCACTCAACATCCCATTGCATTGTGGAGGCATTTACATGTTTTAAAGAATGTAGACACTGTTTATAGTACAAGAAATGATAATGATAATAACCTCTGTAAATTCCAGGAGCCATGGCATTCCGAAGTCTCTTCCTTTATACCTTGAGTCTGCCCGTCCTGGTGCAGATGCCCAGCAGCAGAGCCTGTAGGACTGGATCGGGGTCAGAGTGTGAGAAAGCCCCCTTTGTGCCTGGCTACAACCTGGCGGGGGAGGGCTTTGACGTGGTCAGGATGCGTCGTAAAGGGGCCTACGTCATCAACGTCAAAGCCCACCTGTCTGACAACCACACATGTGTTCTCTGTGAGAACCGCTTCCAGGAGGGACAGGTCCAGAGGTTGCCTTCTGCCGTGCTGGACTGGCGTCCATTGAGCCGCTGCAGCAAGCAGCTATCCAGTGCCCTGCACCACTCGGTGGACTCCCTACTACGTAGCTCTAGCTCCCTCATCAACAACAACTGGGGTATGGACCTGAGGCTAGAGACTTATGGCAAGGCAGTGCTGGGGGGCAGCCGCTCCGAAATGGCCAAGTTTGCCAGATCCCAGCACAGTGTGGATAAGGCCACCTTTGCTACCCATGAGATCAGCTGTACATACTACAGGTAGGGAAGGGCTTTATTGTTGACAGTTGTTTTCTATAGACTAATCTACCTCACTGTCACTAAATAGATTCAATATCTATGCTGAGGTTAATCTGTGTCGTTCTATTTGCATGAATTATTACAGCGCATATGATATCATTATGACAACTTACTGAATCACTAATCATTGCAGTATACAGTTTCGTCTATCCTGGTCCCAGATCTGTTCGTGCTGTACTTCAAACATCTATGGTGGGTGTCATGCCAAACATGACCATGACCATGACCATGAGAGTTGACATGAGACAGCACAAGCAGATCTGGGACCAGGCTGAGTATTCTCAATGAAAAGGGGTTGATGTAGATCCACGTGCCCCGTTGTTGATTTTCCAGTTACAGGCTGGCAGACCATCCGGACCTCAGCGCTGAATTTGCTAAACATCTCAAGAGGCTGCCACAGGAGCTTGACAACAAGAGCAAATTGCTGTACCGGCGGTTGATCGACACGTACGGCACTCATTACATCCGTCAGGTACAGCTGGGTGGTAGGGTGAGGCGCGTCACTGCCTTCCGTACCTGCCTGGCCACCCTGAAGGGCTTCTCCGAGTCCGAGATAAAGACCTGCTTAAATGTTGAGCTGAAAATGGCCTTAGGCTTCCTCCCAGCAAACGCCTCCTTCTCCAACAAATGTGATGACCTCCTAAAGGGGAACATGAGCATGGGCTTCTACCAGGGCTTTATGAGCCACAAGATTGAGGTTCTAGGTGGGGAAAAGTATTTTCCCGATATCTTGTACCACCAGGACCCGTCCGAAGCATACCATAGCTGGATGAACAGCTTGCATGATAATCCAGATGTGGTCTCCTATGCTATATTCCCCCTGCACCACCTGGTTGATGATCCAGAGGTTAGTGCCAACCTGAGGAGCATGGTGACAGAGTACATTGACGAGAACAAGCTTCCTGTAGACCAGGGGGAATTCAAAAACTGCTCCCCGACCCCTAACCTGGATCACAACTGTTGTCCTCTACGGGCAGGACGCGGGACTCTCAGGGTAATGGTCCACAGAGCCGCAGGTTTGAGAGCAGATACCTTCACAAAGACTGATGGCTATGTTAAAATATGGTACAATGGCATGTATGAGGAAACAGATACCGTCATGGATGATAACGATCCGGTATGGAATGCCACGTACAACTTTGGCTCAGTGGAGTTTGGTCATCAGCTGCTGTTCGAGGTTTGGGACAGAGATGTGCTTTACAATGACATGGCAGGAAGATGTTTGGTCTTCCCTGAACAAGGAACTCATTCACACAGCTGTCAGCTAAAGAAAGGGGTTCTGCACTTCACTTACAGCTCTGAATGTGACGCCCACTTAACAGGCTATAGGTGTGGACGGTACTCTCCTAGTACATAAAGTGTTGGATTGAAAAAACACCTGGGTCGTATTCATTAGTGCACACCGTAGCAAAACATTTTGCAACGGACACACACACACACACAGACACAGACACACACACACACAGACACAGACACACACACACGCATTTCTTATTTGACAATAATAAGAGTGTTGGTCAAAATGTTGATGTGTTCCAACCCTGGCCTGTATCAATAATTGGTGTTTATTTTTGAATAAGGCCAGGATTCAATAGAAAGTGCATTTTGGAGTGTTGCCATTAAAGTCAATGATCCAGTTTCAGATCACAGAGATCATATTATCGACAATAGCTGCAAATGTCTGCTAATGTGGAAATAACCTTAAATGTCAAGTGAGCTACAATGTGCATCGGGGTTGAATCCCGGCCTTAGTCAACCTTTCTTTATTCCTGTATCTATTATATACTTAGAAAAACCATACCAATAAAGTAGATGAACATCAGTATTCACGTCTCAGCTTTTTGTTCAGTAATGAACACAACAATTATTTATTGTTTGGTCATCTCCAGGTGAATCTATCATTGTAAAATCAGTTACAACAAACACTGCCATATAATATTTTTTTCGTGCTCTAAATTCACATGCACCATCAGGATAAATACGTTAGATTTCAATCACTTCTTGACAGCAGCCCATTTGATTTAAGCAAAACCTTCCATACCTATGTACCCATTGTAGAAGCGCTCAGAAAGTGACTCTATGGACCCGAATGAATTCAAGACATAAAGGAAAAGGATGATATCATTTAAAGCTTCAAAACAGGGTTGTCAAACTGTTTTATCATTTATTTAATTTTTTAAAACAAAAATTAAATGTCATTTTGTAGCCTTAAACGTCAATTAGGCCGATCTAAAAACGCGGTAAAATTTGGTTTTGTATCTTCTTTTGTTTCTGTGTGTGAGGGGGGGTTTGCATAATCTGAGGTTTTGTGACACGCCCACCATTGGCTGAGACAACAGGCCCTTCATGTTTTGGCTGATAACTGTACAAAATGGTAATCAAATATACATTTTGACTTTCAAATGGTACTACAAAGATGGTTGGCGGACCAAACATCAGAGAATGTTGCCATGAATGGAAATATCTGTTGTTTAAACAATATACAGTCAATTCTCCATAGGAAACCTATTGAAATTCTAGAAATATAGATAATAGAATAGGCATGACCATTTAAATAGACATTTGACGGTGGGTGGACCGGCAGCCATCTTTGTAGTAGTAATTAAACTGTAAATGATTTAATTTCTATGATTGAAATGACACCAATCCTGTACTCAAGTTGTGTCTCTCAACCAATGTCGGGCACAAAAACACAAAAACCTCAGATTATTTAAAGTAGGTAAACTACAACATATGCAATAACTGACATTAATTAGATAACTGACATTCAAAGGTAAAAAAAAAACTCTTAATTTGTATTAATAAAAAATACATTTACAGTATATATACATTACCAGTCAAAAGTTTGGACACACCT
The DNA here is from genome assembly GCF_045791955.1 of Oncorhynchus clarkii lewisi. Taxonomy (NCBI): domain Eukaryota; kingdom Metazoa; phylum Chordata; class Actinopteri; order Salmoniformes; family Salmonidae; genus Oncorhynchus; species Oncorhynchus clarkii. The sequence continues at coordinate 10,859,529 of NC_092152.1, forward strand.
ACTCATTCAAAGGTTTTTCTTTATTTTTACTATGTTCTGCATTGTAGAATAATAGTGAAGACATCACAACTATGAAATAACACATATGGAACCAAAAGTGTTAAACAAATCAAAATATATTTTATATTTGAGATTCTTCAAAGTAGCCTCCCTTTGACAGCTTTGCACACTCTTGACATTCTCTCGTCCAGCTTCATGAGGTAGTCACCTGGAATGCATTTCAATTACCAGGTGTGCCTAGTTAAAAGTTCATTTGTGGAATTTCTTTCCTTCTTAATGCGTTTGAACCAATCAGTTGTGTGACAAGGTAGGGGAGGTATACAGAAGATAGCCCTATTTGGTAAAATACCAAGTCCACACTATGGCAAGAACAGCTCAAATAAGCAAAGAGAAACGACAGTCCATCATTACTTTAAGACATAAAGGTCAGTCAATCCAGTAAATTTCAAGAACTTTGAACGTTTCAAGTGCAGTCGCAAAAAACATCAAGCGCTATGATGAAACTGGCTCTCATGAGGACCGCCACAGGAAAGGAAGACCCAGAGTTACCTCTGCTGCAGAGGGTAAGTTCATTAGAATTGTCAGCCTCAGAAATTGCAGCACAAATAAATGCTCCACAAAGTTCAAGTAACAGACACATCTCAACATCAATTGTTCAGAGGAGACTGCGTGAATCAGGCCTTCATGGTCGAATTGCTGCAAAGAAACCACTACTCAAGGACACCAATAAGAAGGGACTTGCTTGGGCCAAGAAACATGAGCAATGGACATTAGACTGGTGGCAATCTGTCCATTGGTCTGATGATTCTTAGTAAGATGCAGAGTAGGTGAACAGATGATCTCTGCATGTGTGGTTCCCACCGTGAAGCATGGAGGAGAAGGTGTGATGGTGTGGGGGTGCTTTGCTGGTGACACTGTTTGTGATTTACTTAGAATTTAAGACACACTTAGCCAGCATAGCTACCACAGCGATACACCATCCCATCTAGTTTAAGCTTAGTAGGACTTGTTTGTTTTTCAACAGGACAATGACCCAACACACCTCCAGGCTGTATAAGGACTCTTTGACCAAGAAGGAGAGTGATGGAGTACCTGTCCTCAACCCAATTGAGATGGTTTGGGATGAGTTGGACCGCAGAGTGAAAGAAAAGTAATCAATCAGCCAACAAGTGCTCAGCATATGTGGAAACTCCTTCAAGACTTTTGGAAAAGCATTCCAGGTGAAGCTGGTTGAGAGAATGCCAAGAGTGTGCAAAGCTGTCATCAAGGCAAAGGTTGGCTCCTTTGAAGAATCTCAAATATAACATCTATTTTGATTTGTTTAACACTTTTTTGGTTACTACATGATTCCATGTGTTATTTCATAGTTGATGTCTTCACTATTTTTCTACAATGTAGAAAATAGTAAAAAATAAGGGAAAACCCTTGAATGAGTAGGTGTCAAGACTTGACTGGTACTGTATATATTTATATAAAATATTTTGACAACCCTTGTTTGTAAGCTTTTAAATGATATCAACCTCAACTGTTTCTGTTTTCCAGTGATGAAGACATGGTATGGTAGGGTTAACAAAATGGGTCAACTTTGAGCACCTCTATCTCCTGAATGTTTTGGTATTCAGGTCCCAAAAAACAGTTTCTGACCACTTCTTCCATGGGCAAACATGTATGCAAAGTTTTGATTTAAATCAACATGGATTCTGTCAAAAAGTGATTGAATTCATGTGGATTTACCAATCAACTAAATCCACAGATCTCTATAGGTGTACTTTGACTGGTCACGATGGACTCTAGTGCAGGCCTACTAGCAAAGATTTTTTATAACTAACCCAAGATAGAACATAGCCTGTCGTTTTCAATGGGAGCAAATTAATCATAGTGTGCAGAACAAGCAAGGAAGTGGGCAGAGCCAAGCAGGAGCTAGCGAGATCCTATTGGCACGTTCTAGCATGTAGTTTTCCCATTAGGGAACGCCTAATCTGTGAAGTGCGCATTTGCAATAGCTAAATTCACCCTTGCACTCCTTCTAAACAATGTAATTCTTTAAAAACTTGGTCAAAAGGTAAAGTCTAAAAAATTTAGCCGACTTTGTAACATGTTTTTGTTTTGGGAACAGAAAACTGTAGTGAGATCTAATGTCTCATCGATGTCAAAATGTGCAGAATGTCTGGGTGGAAATGCCAACCAGATGTTTCAGATTTATACATCCGGTTGGACATCTGGCTCATTGTTCTAGCTGTGCTACTAGTCCATTTCACCCATCTCATGTTCAAAGGTATAATTTTCGCTCTTTCATTTCAGCTCTCTCATTTCCTGTCAAAGTACAAATATTATATAGTATATATTATATTAGTCTTTCACAAGATCACAATCTTTCACAATGAACAAGTAATTCACAATAATACTCAAATTAGGTATAGTAATCGAGACTAGTCTTTCAGTGTCAAATACTTAAGTAGGCATAGCAATAAACTCAACGTTTATTTGTTCTGTAGATACAGGACAGTTTACATAGCACAACTAAATAGTAGCCATACATTCAGTAATGGCAGTGTAGTGGAATACAGGGAATACTTGTACAGTGGTGCAATAGAGGCAGCAGTGGTGTGGGTGTAGAAATGCGCAAAGAGTCATCCTGTGACAAGAACATGGACAGAATAGATACTTTATTGTCCATTGATTAGAACGGAAATGTGAATTCCGCTTTTCCCAACACCCTGCAGTGCAGCACCCCTAGGTGGAGAACAATTGTGGGGGGGTTAAGTGCCTTGCTCAAGGGTACAATGGCAGGAGATGATACATGGGAGAGTTCCAGCTGCCAGTTCAGTTCCACACCCATTGTTGTGTCGCCCTAGGTTTGAATCATTGTAGTCATGGCAGCAGACCCATTCATTACTCCTGTTAGAGTCCTAGAGCAGTGCTTCCTGATCCTGGTCCTCCTAGGGACCCAAAGGGGGTCACATTATTGTTTTTGCCTTAGCACTACACATCTGAATCAAATCATCAAAGCTTGATAGATTGATCACTTGAATCAGCTGTGTAGTGTTATGACAAACATAAGAATGTGCCCCCCTTTGGATCCCCGGGACCAGAATTGAGAAACAAGAGGCTGGAGAGGCAGAACAGATGCTGGAAGGTTGCTGGTTTAAGCCCAGGGCCGGGCAACACAGAAATGGGAGTGGACCGGAACTGTCAGGTGGAAGGCTGCTGGTCATTGATCACATGTACCATCTCTTGACATTGTGCCCTTGAGCAAGGCCTCTAACCCTCCAAAATTGTTCTCCGTCCAGGGTATCCTGCACTGCTGCTGACCCTGTGTCAACTTGTTTGTATTTCTTGCTGTTGGGAAAGGGAGAGGACACATTTTCCTTCCAACCAATGGATTGTAAAGTGGTATTAAATTCCTCTTTGAAGTCATCTACATCTCTATCCAGCAGATCTAGAGAGGGATAGACAGCGCTGAGAATGGAAGTCCACTCATGTAGTCCAATCCAGGAAAAAATATGTCTACCATCAAAAAAATTAAAAGTAAACGAGAACAAATTAGATTCCCCTGCACAGGCATTTGTTGAAATATATCAGCACAATGTTGGTGGGACACATTTCACTTTGTTATTGACCCACAAACCCCCAAGATGAATATAAATTGCTAGCCTAGGTAGCCGATAGTGGCTAATGAATTGCCAAATCGTCCTCTAAGTTACTCGACCTCATGCATGCCACTTTCCTCCACCCAGATTTCAGTCTTAAGAAGCTCGTAAATAAGATCTACATTTCAATAAAAAATAATGTGTCTTGAGTATAATTTGGAAAGTTGAGACAAGAAGAAGGGGAGGGATGGATGGCGAAGAATTAGGCACATCTTTCTCCAGAATGCACTTTGCTCCCCAGAATGCACTCTGCTCTCCAGAAATCACTCAGCGGTCTCCCTCAGTTCTTGTGAATTAATTGTTGAATGGTGTGAATTGTTTTTCCTTTTGTTTTTATCAATTCCCCATTACATATGTCACCAGTAGTAAATGTACCCTCATTTGGTTACATACATTCCTGTTAATGCATTAATTAATTACAGTAATTTACCGTACTCATTGTCGGAGTGGAAACATTGTTTGCAGAGTTCACAACTTGCTACACTTGTGAAAAACAAGTTTTTGTTCATTGCGTACCATCATTTAAGAGTTTTGTAAATGTTTCCATTGTCTTTTGTTTGGAGCGCTCCCTGTGAGAAATGGGCATGTGTCAGATATGTTTCTATGTCTTGTTAATATTGATGGAGTACACGCGTCTGAGCACCTGGCCTGCTGCGCCAAATGTAGGAAAGTGCCCATTTGGGGATGTCTGATTTCTGACCACCACTAATAATAAGCTGAGCTTAAAAATCATTTTCGGAACAAAGCGACAATGATTTTGAGAAACATTATTATTGAAATGAAACTGTTGCACAAAAATACAAATGTGAAAATCATAACTGGCACGCAAATCAGTAGAATAAGTTCTTCTTATTTGTTCACCTTAATAGCCCATATGCCACTGAGTGAGAAAAGTTTATATTGCTTTGGGGCAGAATTATGAAATGTTATGTGTTGGAGATGTGTCTTGTTCAGCTTAGCTCAGAAAATGCTGTCCTCGCCAATCTGTCGTTCTAGGCGGCTGCCTAATCCTGCCTAATGTGCGGACCTTAGCTGGCTTCACATGTATAGTTACAGGAATAAGAGGCCAGGTAGGTACAATGAGGCCATAACTGTAATCACTACCAAAGGTGAAGTAATGGCGCCAGAGAGGATGGCTGCTGTTTTGTTGGCCCTTAACCAATCGTGCTATTTTCTTTGTCTTTTCATATTGTTTGTAACTTATTTTGTACATAATGTTGCTGCTACTGTCTTTTAAAAGAGCTTCTGGACATCAGGACAGCAATTACTCACCTTCAATTGGACTAATAATTTTTTCTTAAATGAGTCGGACGAGAGGGATTTAATCCAGACAACCGAACAGGCCCTCGTCCCCATCATTCGCAGGAGAAAGAGATGGAGATGTCGTTGAAGGAGATCTGGGTGCCTTGTGAGGATCAGACGACCTAGTGGCTAATCTGTCTTTGCCATCCCTACCATTGGCCAACATACAATCGATGGATGATAAATTGGACAAACTAAAACTAAAAACCAAGCCGAGGTCAAAGGAATTTTCCCTGGAACTCCGAGACAGGATTGTGTCGAGGCTCAGATCTGGGGAAGGGTTCCAAAAAATGCCTGGAGATGTGAGGACCCAAGAACACAGTGGCCTCCATCATTCTTAAATGGAGGAAGTTTGGAACCACCTAGACTCTTTCTAGAGCTGGCCGCCTGGCCAAACTGAGCAACCGAGGGAGCAGGGCCTTGGTCAGGGAGGTGACCAAGAACACGATGGTCATTCTAACAGAGCTCCAGAGTTCCTCTGTGGAGTTGGAAGAACCTTCCAGAAGGACAAACATCTCTGCAGCACTCCACCAATCAGGCCTTTATGGTAAAGTGGCCAGACGGAAGCCACTCCTCAGTAAAAGGCACATTACAGCCCGCTTGCAGTTTGCCAAAAGGCACCTAAAGGACTCTCAGACCATGAGAAACAAGATTCTCTGGTCTGATGAAACCAAGATTGAACTCTTTGGCCTGAATGCCAAGTGTCACTTCTGGAGGAAACTTGGCACCATCCCTGAAGCATGGTGGTGGCAACATTATGCTGTGGGGTTGATTTTCAGTGGCAGGGACTGGGAGACTAGTCAGGATCGAGAGAAAGATGAACAGAGCAAAGTACAGAGATCCTTGATGTAAACCTGCTCCAGAGTGCTCAGAACCTCAGATTGGGGCGAAGGTTCACTTTCCAACAGGACAACAACCCTAAGCATACAGCCATGACAACGCAGGAGTGGCTTTGTGACAAGTCTCTGAATGTCCTTGAGTGGCCCAGTCAGAGACTGGACTTGAACCCGATCTAACATCTCTGGAGAGACCTGAAAATAGCTGTGCAGCGATGCTCCCCATCCAACCTGACAGAGTTTGAGATTATCTGCAGAGAAGAATGGGAGAAACTCTCCACATACAGGTGTGCCAAGCTTGTGACGTCATACCCAAGAAGATTTGAGGCTGTAATCACTGCCAAAGGTGCTTCAACAAAGTACTGAGTAAAGGGTCTGAATGCTTATGTAAATGTGATTTAAGTTCATTTTAATACATTTGCTAAAATGTCTAAAAACCTGTTTTTGCTTTGTCATTATGGGGTGTGTACATTGATGATGTTTTTTCCCCCACTCATCAATCTTAGAATAAGGCTGTAACGTAACAAATTGTGGAAAAAGTCAAAGGGTCTGAATACTTTCCAAATGCACTGTATCTCTCGTCTAGCAATAGATACTGTTGTTTTGGCTGTATAGCATCATTTAATAAGATTACCAACGGTTAGCTAGGATATATCAGTCAGATAACCATGTACGGTCACAGCAGTTCATTAATAAGTCAACGCACACTAAATCTTAGAATTGAGAAATCTGACCCTTTCTTGGTACTGTGGCATGGTATGGGCAGCTTTAAATCAATGAATTAATGGATAATAGATTCATAAAATGGAGTTAGAAGGGTGGTCTACTTTGAAAGGACAGGAAGTGTTGGCTGTGCACTTAACCAGGCATTCCACATTTAACCCCACCCACATTTGATCATCGAAATATCATGTAGTTATGGGCTTTTATATTGAAAAACAACTAATTAAGCCATTTTCACGTTCCCCATTGCTCCATTTTAACTCGGAAAACAAAATATCAAAACATACATGGACAGTAATCTTACCTCAGGAAACTTGATTTAATTTGTCCATGAAGAAGGCTAATTATCCTGACCGCTGTAACAACATTAGACACAAATGTTCTGTCAATCTTCAAGATCAACATAAATTCCTTCACTTTGGCTGTTAAGTCTCATGCATTATCACAAAAGCTCTTTATCACTTGACTGTCATTCAGAAAATGATTTCCTGAATCAGACTCTGTTGCGGGATAATGTCTCCACATAACTAAACAGCTCGACATCAAATACGTATCAAACTATTATGCGTATTTATTGAAGAACCCTGTAAACGACCGTATCAATATTTTTTAAATTAATCGTATTGAAGTTACTCAATCACATACATTGTTTTGGATGTGTGTGCCCATGAAAATAGTTCACACCGTAACATAGGGAGAGAGAAAATGTTACAGTTCACTTTAGAGATCTCCATACAAAACAGAGTCCAACAGCAATGTCCGGGAATCTGACGTGATCACGGTCAGTGTGTAATTCAATTGCTAAATGCTTAGTATATGATATAACAGCAGTATCATAAATGTAAGGAAATAATGGTAGTGTATGTCACACGGTTTTTGCCAAATCTGCGAAGACCAAGCATGAGAAAGGGTTGATTCAACTCATACATTTTATTGAATGTATCTATACTGAACAAAAATATAAATGCAATATGGAATAATTTCAAAGGTTTACTCAGTTACAGTTTATATAAGGAAATCAGTGAATTGAAATAAATTCATTTGGCCCTAATCCAGGGTTGCCCAACCTTCTTCCTGGAGATCCTCCGTCCTGTAGGTTCAGTCCAACCCTCTTCCTGGAGATCCTCCGTCCTGTAGGTTCAGTCCAACCCTAATTTAGCATATCTGATTCAGCTAGTTAAGGTCTTGTTGAGCAGCTAATTAGTAGAATCAGGTGTGTTAAATTAGGGTTGGACTGAAAACTCACAGGACTGTAGATCTCCAGGAAGAGGGTTGGGCAGCCCTACCCTAATCTATGGATTTCACATGACTGGGAATACAGATATGCATCTATTGGTCACAGATACCTTAAAGAAAAGGTAGGGGTGTGGATCAGAAAATCACCATTTGCCTCATGCAACGCGACACATCTCTTTCACATAGTTGATCAGGCTGTTGATTGTGGCCTGTGGAATGTTGTCCCACTCCTTTTCAATGGCTGTGCAAAGTTGCTGGATATTGGCGGGAACTGGAACACGCTGTTGTACACGTCAACCCAGAGCATCCCAAACATGCTCAATGGGTGACATGTCTGGTGAGTATGTAGGCCAGAGAAGAACTGGGGCATTTTCAGCTTCCATAAATTGTGTACAGGTCCTTGTGACATGGGGCCATGCATTATCATGCTGAAACATGAGGTGATGGCGGCGGACGAATGGAACGATAATCATGGTATCTCTGTGCATTCAAATTGCCATCTATAAAATGCAATTGTGTTCATAGCTTATGAATGTTCAATTCTCTGGCAACAGCTCTGGTGGATATTCCTGCAGTCAGCATGCCAATTACACACTCCCTCAAAATGTGAGACATCTGTGGCATTGTGTTGTGACAAAACTGCACATTTTAGAGTGGCCTTTTATTTTCCCCAGCACAAGGTGCACCTGTGTAATAATTATGCTGTTTAAACAGATTTTTGATATGCCACATATGTCAGATGGATGGATTAACCAGTTTGTGCAGAAAATTTAAGAGAAATACGCTTTTTGTGCATATGGAACATTTCTGGGATCATTTATTTCAGCTCATAAAACATGGGACCAACACTTTACAGGTTGCATTTATATTTGTATTCTTTATCTTAATGAATTCACATGAAAATAAATAGGCTAATTATTTTTTATGACTTTGTAGCAGCTCTATTACAAGAACTTGAATCCCAGTATATAGAAAGACCCATGCACAGAATACTCGTTGTCCACCTTTTTAATCCACTAGATGGCAGTCATGTGCTACCACCGCTACTGAAAGTTGACAGATGGATTTAGCAGTTTCAAAGGGTAACGGTGAGCATAAAGCCCATTTTCCCATTGTTTTACTCTAGGCAACAACAAAAAAACTAAGTAAAACACACCAATCCCATTCCTAATTTAAATGTAGTAAATCTCGCTCATTTGCCCCCGGTCATGAAAATAAGCCATATAGGTTGACCAATTTGCAACTTCAAATCAAATTTTATTAGTCACATGCGCCGAATACAACAGGTGTAGTAGACCTTACAGTGAAATGCTGACTTACGAGCCCCTAACCAACAATGCAGTTTCAAAAAATACAGATAAGAATAAGAGATAAAAGTAACAAGTAATTAAAGAGCAGCAGTGAAATAACAGTACCAAAATGTTCTTGCTGCTCCAACAGGATATCCTAACGATAAAAGTGTACTAAAAGTAGAGACTGGGTTAAAAAGCTCTCGTAGGGTGTTTGACATATATTTGGTGGGTGCTGTGGTGGCCCAAAGGTTCTATGGCCACAATAAAACTAAATGAGGGAGTACAGGAGGGGGCTGAGCATGCACCCTTCTGGGTCCCCTGTATTGAGGATCAGTGTAGTGGAGGTGTTGTTTCCTACCTTCACCACCTGGGGGCAGCCAATCAGGAAGCCCAGGAAACCGTTGCAAAGGGGGGGTTCAGACCCAGGGCCTTATACTTAATGATGTGCTTGGAGGGTACTATGGTGTTGAAGGCTGAGCTACAGTCAATGAATAGTATTCTTACATAGGTATTCCTCTTGTCCAGATGGAATAGAGCAGTGTGCAGTGTGATGGTGATTGCATCGTCTGTGGATCTATTGGGGGCGGTATGCAAATTGAAGTGGATCTAGAGTGTCACGTAAAGTGGAGGTGACATGATCCTTAACTAGCCTCCCAAAGCACTTCATGATGACAGAAGTGAGTGCTATGGGGATATAGTCCTTTAGTTCAGTTACCTTTGCTTTCTTGGTTACAGGGTCAATGGTGGACATCTTGAAGTAAGTAGGGACAGCAGACTAGGATAGGGATAGATTGAATATGCCCAGTAAACACTCCAGCCAGCTGGTCTACACATGCTCTGAGGACACGGCTAGGGATGCCATCTGGGCCGGCAGCCTTGCGATGGTTAACACGCTTAAATGCCTTACTCACATTGGCCACGGAGAACAAGAGCCCAAAGTCCTAGGGAGTGGGCCGCGGGCCGCGTCGGTAACACTGTGTTATCCTCAAAGCGGGCGAAGAAGGTATTTAGCTTGTCCGGGAGAAAGATGGCTGGTTTAACCTTCATAATCCGTGATTGTAGATCCTGAGCCGTTGAATTGCGACTCCACTTTGTCTCTGTACTGACGTTTTGCCTGTTTGATTGCCTTATGGAGGGAATAACTACACTGTTTGTATTCAACCATATTCCCAGTCACCTTTCCGTGGTTAAATGCGGTTGTTTGCGCTTTCAGTTTTGCTCAAATTCTGCCATCTATCCACGTTTTTGATTTTGTCTAGGTTTTAATAGTCACAGTGGGAACAACCTCCCCTATACACTTCCAGATGAACTCCGTCACTGTGTCCGTATATACGTCAATGTTATTTTCAGAGGCAACCTGGAACATATCCCATTCCTTGTGATCAAAACAAACTTGAAGCATGGATTCCGATTGTCAGACCAGCGTTGAATATATCTTAGCACGGGTACTTCCTGTTTGAGTTTGACAATAGGAAGGGAGGAGCAGGATGGAGTCGTGATCTGATTTGCCGAAGGGAGGGCCTTGGAGCCATCCCGGAAGGGGAAGTAACAATGGTCGAGTTTAATGTGCAAGTACTCCAGGCAATGTGTTGATAGAACTTTGGTAGCTTTATCCCTATTTGTTTTGTTAAAATCCCCAGCTACAATAAATGCAGCCTCAGGATATGTGGTTAGAAGTTTGTGCAAAGTTCAATGTAGTTCCTCGAGGGCCGTCGTGGTATCAGCTCGAGGGGGAATATTCACGGTTTTGACGATAACCGAAGATAATTCTCTTGGGAGGTAATATGGTCGGCAATTGATTGTGAGATATTCTAGGTCGGGTGAAGAAAATGACTTGTACGTTATCACAATCACACCAACATACACACCCACCTTTCTTCTTCCCGGAGAGTTCTTTATTCCTGTCTGCATGATGTACCGAGAACCCAGCTGGCTGTATGGACAGTACAGCCGGAGAGAGCCTTGATTCAGTGAAACAGAGTATGTTACAGTCCCTGATGTCTCTCTGGAAGGAGCTCCTCGCCCTGTGCTCGTCTACTTTATTGGCCAGGGACTGAACATTAGCGAGTAATATACTCGGAAGTGGTGGCTGGTGTGCACGCCTCCTGAGTCATACTAGAGGTCCACTCTGAATACCTCTTCTCCACCGGATACGTCTTGGGGCAGCCTCTGGTATAAGTTCAATTGTCCTCAGGATGCAATTAGGGAAAGTTGTATTTCTGGTTGTAATGCTTGTAAATTACCGCCGCTTCGATATCCAAAAGTTATTTATGGTATTTAATTAAACAAAAAACATTCTGGGCTAATAATGTAAAATATAACACACACAAAAAAACCTAAATACTGCAACGTTGCTTAGGAGCTAGAAGCAGAGCTGCCATGTCTGTTGGCACCATCTTCATTCATGTGCAAGCCAACTTTGTTCAGTTGTAGTTGAGTTTGTTCTATTGGCATGCTACCTTCATGATAAGTTCTGCATCTTAGCTAACATGAGTATTTGTATCTTCCTGTCACACTTACATAGTCTAGTCCATTGTTTTTGCAGCCAACCTAGGCTTTCAATACGCCTCCTAAACTCATGAATATTCTATGAGGGGGTGTGTACTTCAGGATATGAACAAAGCAAAAAAAGAAAATAAAACATTTAATAAATTGTGTTATTTGTTTTCTTTTATTCCATGTCCAATTTTGACACAATAAATGAGAAAACAAGTCGATTTAAGAGTTTTGTTTTTAAAATGCAGAAAACGAAAACGAGTTGTTTTTTTTCGAAGTCGCCTTATTCATACACATATGGGTCACCAGGTCTCAGTTCGAGGGTGGATCACTTTTCCTCACTCACAATTGCACTGGATAACCTTTCAAACTGCATTCCAACTCCGCAGGAGCAATGACATCCTACAAGCTCACCTATTTCAACATGCGAGGTAGAGCAGAGCTGCCTCGGTATATCTTTGCCTATGCTGGAATAGCCTTCGAGGATCGACGGGTAGAGTGGAGAGACTGGCCATCGATTAAGAAGAGTGAGTAACGTTTTAGTAACCAGATCACTTCAGCCACATTGACAAGACAATTAGCTACTGAGGAGTTATGAGCTAATAGAGGAGCTATGAGAAAAAATCGGTATGTGACTGTGTGGACTTTATGATCCCGACCCCTATTTACCCTGGTATGGCCCCGATTTCCAGTGTTGTAGGTACCAACTCCGGGGGAATGTTTGAATCAACGTGGAAAAGTCACCAACGTAAGGGAAGTTAGTATTTTCACCCAACTTTTAACTTAAATGCAATAACATGGTGAAATATTTGTTGAATTCACGTTAGTTTACAACTCAACCAAATGTGCATCAAAACTTAACGTTGAACTGACGTCTGTGACCAGTGAGACTCGGTCTCAATCTCGTTGTCGGATACATTTTACTCGGTCAGTATGAAAGTGAAGTCATATCGTATATATTAAAAAATCAAGACAGCAGTGATGGAAACATAAAGTTTCGTTACAATTTTATAATTTTCCTACAGATAATTTTTTCATTAGACATGGTGGGATATTTTTTGTGTTAGTAAATGTAACAAGCGAGAAATAGCGTTGGAAACGCTTTTTTGCGCAAATTTTTTTAATAATAACTATCATATCGAAGGAAAGCATATATGGTGTGTGGTCGTACACTACGACTCGGGAAACGATGCAGTTTATTAGGCTATAGATACACAGTACATTATGAATTTGACAGGGTGTTGAACGTGCACGCTATGACTTTGATGCTGCTTTCCAATAAATATCGAGGGTCTTATTCTGGTGACATGATGGTCGATGCTTGACTGCCGTTTGACAAATACAAATATTCTCGCTCTTATCCATAATCTCATCATGTAGACTACCCTTCCTGCACTGTGTCTGCGAGCTGTTGACTAGAGCGCATGTGCATAGACAGACCAGAGTCGGCATATTTGGTATAGTTTAGAGTTGAAAATGCGATGGAAACACATTGAACTTTAGATTTGTATTCGGTACAAATCAATTTGGTGGAAACACACCACTGGAGGGAAATGTGCATATTTTAGAATATTCGCATGAAAATCTGTCGTCAATTGGATGGAAACCTAGATACTAATTTCTTCCAGAGACCAGCCCAGTAAAAAAAACTCCTTATCAGCTCTCATTCAGTCAGTGCATAAAACCGTTAGTCAGTCAAAATATCCTCACCCCTTAAATTACGAAAAAAGATTGCAGTCAGAGTGCAGTATAACTGCAGTATGCGGCAAATACTGCGTCCAATAATGTATTTTTACTGCAGTAATTGCAGTTAAAATGCAGTAAAGCTTCAGTTCAACTGCAGTAATTCTGCATTTACTGCATTCAAATTACCAAAGTCAACAGCAGGAACTGCAGTTTCAAAACGGTAATCTTTTTCTGTAGGGGTTTTATCACACATCTTATCACCTATTGAAACCTGGACCTGGACTTACTTTACTCATAGCATTACTGCACTTGGGAAATTGTTTGAAAGTGGCACACTCATTATTAGTAAGGGGAGACCGGGGGAAGTTGTAACATGTTTGGTCTTTTTATCTATTATAGACCTGTTTGGGTCAGTGAGCGTTTGTAAAGTGACTCTCTATTTGTCCCCAGCATGCATTTCTTTCACCATTCTGAATGCATAAAGAATCCATATGTTCTTTTGAAATATGAACACAGAAATACTGGACATTTTTACCTCTTATGGTGGCGATTTGACAAAATTACAATCATGGTCTTGAATTGGACTCACATTCTTCTGGTCTTGAATTGGACTCACATTCTTCTGGTCTTGAATTGGACTCACATTCTTCTGGTCTTGAATTGGACTCACATTCTTCTGGTCTTGAATTGGACTCACATTCTTCTGGTCTTGAATTGGACTCACATTCTTCTGGTCTTGACTCGGTCTCGGTCCCCTTGCCCCCCTCACGGTCTTTGGTTTTGACTCCGATTCGATTTGCTCCTGTCTCGAATCGGTCTCACTTTAGGTGGTCTCAAACACAACACTGATATTTTCCATCTTCTGGTTAGAAGTGTTGATGACGAACAACAACATACTTATTAACACTCTCTCAGCCTTTCCATTAGGAAAGCTCCCAGTGCTAGAGGTGAATGGACTCCCTCTGACCCAGAGTCTGGCCATTGCACGGTTCCTGGCAAAGGAAGCAGGTAATAATAATATAGACTAATACATTTAAATTGTAAAGTGCTTTTCATTAGTGTTCTCAAAGCTCTACATAGGCAAAAATACAATAAAAACATTTTGAATCAAGGCAGGAAATAGCAATAATAGGCTAGGTGCTAAAAAGATGAAGACTATAATAAAGTCTGTAGAAGTGTGTTTCATGGCCTGTTTTTAAAAGTTCAGATTGATGCAGTGACTCTCAGATGGCCAGGGAGAGCATTCCATAGACTAGGGGCAAGGGAGCAGAAGGCTCGGTCCTCCGTTGTGACGGAGATGTGTCTTATATTATAATCCTATATTTGAACGGTAGCCAACTACTGTATGCTAGTAATGACTAGTATTCCCCAACATGCACAGCTCAGATCTTAAAGGCCCCTACTGCACATTTTTATCTCGATATCAAATAATTTCTGGTCAACAATCGAGTACCTTACTGCGATTGTTTTCAATCAAAATTGTAAAAAATAAAAAAAATTGCTTCTTAGCAAGAGCAATTTCTCAAGCAATAATTTAGCTTGGACTGGTCTGAGTGGGGAGGGGAAAACTAACTGTTATTGGCATAGAGGTTTGGATCTCTTTCTTATTGGTCTATTAAAATGATTTACCACCTGGTGATGTCACCAGGCAGGCCAAAACTCTATCCCCCCAAAACAGGCTGAAATTTCAGGCAGTCTTTTCAAACAGCTCTTACACTAAAATGGCATTATCATAAATGTTCACAGTATTATTGCAGCCTCATAGTGTGGAAATATATATACACAACACAGGAAACTGCACTGGATCTTTTAACAATATATTTAATAATCTTGTTATTGTGAAACAGGTCAAGTAGCAAGAAGAAGAGGATATTCCAGAACGTTCTGTTCTCCTCTTGCATTTAATGAAATGTAAAAGGCAAGAGAGGAACATAAAACGCTTGGGAACTCGGTAGCCACTGTGCTTTAGTAACAACTGTGTTCATTCCCTTCCTGGCGCAACTGTTTTTTCCCCCAGGACTTGTGGGTAACAGCAGACTAGCCGAGGCCCAGGCAGACGCTCTGGTCGACACTCTCAACGACTTCACCCTCTTAATCCCATGGAGAGAGGACAACCCACAGATCAAAGTAGGAAAGGCACAGACACCCAATCCCAAATCGACACTTACAGTCCATTCAGAAAGTATTCAGACCCTGTGACCTTTTCCACATTTTGTTACGTTGCAGCCTTATTCTAAAATATGATTAAAAC
Organism: Oncorhynchus clarkii lewisi; assembly: GCF_045791955.1. Lineage (NCBI taxonomy): Eukaryota > Metazoa > Chordata > Actinopteri > Salmoniformes > Salmonidae > Oncorhynchus > Oncorhynchus clarkii. The sequence goes on from NC_092152.1 coordinate 10,875,001, forward strand.
GTTTTTTTTCCTTATACACAATACCCCGTAATGACAAAGAAAAAAATGGTTTGTATAAATTTTTTCTAATTTACAAACCTAGACATATCACACTTACATAAGTATTCAGACCCTTGACTCAGTACTTTGTTGAAGCACCTTTGGCAGCTGTTACAGCCGTTACAGCCTCGAGTCTTCTTGGGTATGACGCTACAAGCTTGGCACACCTGTATTTGGGGAGTTTCTCCCATTCTTCTCTGCAGATCCTCTCAAGCTCTGTCAGGTTGGATGGGGAGCATCGGTACACAGCTATTTTCAGGTCTCTCCAGAGATGTTAGATCAGGTTCAAGTCCAGGCTCTGACTGGGCCATTCAAGGACATTGAGACTTGTCCCGAAGCCACTCCTGCATTGTCTTGGCTGTGTGCTTAGGGTTGTTGTCCTGTTGGAAGGTGAACCTTTGCCGCAGTCTGAGGTCCTGAGCACCCTGGAGCAGGTTTTCATCAAGGATCTCTCTGTACTTCGCTCCCTTCATCTTTCCCTTGATCCTGACTAGTCTCCCAGTCCCTGCCGCTAAAAAACATCCCCACAGCATGATGCTGCCACCACCATGCTTCACCATAGGGATGGTGCCAGGTTTCCTCCAGATGTGACTCTTGGCATTCAGGCCAAAGAGCTCAATCTTGTTTTCATCAGACCAGAGAATCTTGTTTCTCATGTTCAGAGTCCTTTAGGTGCCTTTTGGCAAACTCCAAGCGGTCTGTCATGTGCCTTTTACTGACGAGTGGCTTCCGTCTGGCCATTCTACCATAAAGGCCTGATTTGGTGGAGTGCTGCAGAGATGGTTGTCCTTCTGGAAGGTTCTTCATCTCCACAGAGGAACTCTGGAGCTCTGTTAGAATGACCATCAGGTTCTTGGTCACCTCCCTGACTGGGCGGCCAGCTCGAGGAAGAGTCTTGGTGGTTCCAAACTCCTTTAATTTAAGAATGATGGAGGCCATTGTGTTCTTTGGGACCTTCAATGCTGCAGAAATGTCTTGGTACCCTTCCCCAGATCTGTGTCTCAATACAATCCTGTCTTTGAGCTCTACGGACAACCTCATAGCTTGGGTTTTTGCTCAGACATGCACAACTGTGGGAGCTTATATAGACATGTGTGCCTTTCCAAATCATGTCCAATCAATTGAATTTACCACAGGTGGACTCCAATAAAGTTGTAGAAACATCAAGGATGATCAGTGTTAACAGGATGCACCTGAGCTCCATGTTGAGTCTCATAGCAAAGGGTCTGAATACTTACGTAAATAAGGTATTTCATTTTTATATAAATGTGCAAAAATGTATAAAAGTTTTTTGCTTTGTCAATATGGGGTATTGTGTGTAGATTGTTGAGGAAAATGTTCTATTTAATCAATTTAAAAGTCTAACGTAACAAATTGTGGAAAAAGTCCAGGGGTTTGAATACCTTCCAAGTGCACAGTATGCCCTATGCAGTTATGAAGATCTGAGAGGATTTGATATGCGAAAACCTCCATCTAGTGCTAGCCTATCAGAAGGCAAGGTAGAGCTATTAGCTAATTCTCCCAGATCTCAACAAGTGCATAGGGTCTAGTGGTCCATTTAGGATTGGATCAGAGAGATGTTCATGAAGTGTTTGACAATTCCTTGACAATCATTCATAACATAATCTGTGTCTAGGACACTGTACACTTATGACCACTCCTCGAATAAATAGCATTCTCAATGGAGAATCTCCATTTCCTTTTTTCCAGGACAGATGTTTTTTTTGTCAGGGAAACCCATCCCAAGAAATCAAGTCATTAATAGTGACTTTAGTTTAAACCACAGTGGGCTCAACCTCTGCATGCTGAATGATTTACAGTGCTCACCTGAGTGAGAACCCTGTTTTGTTCTACAGACACAGAAGATTGACATGCTTTTCCAAAGCCACGCCCCCAAGTTACTGGACCATCTCCAGTGTCATTTGGGAGACAGGAAGTGGTTAGTGGGTGATTCGGTAAGTTGAAAGGAGGGGGGCTCTCCACTGTAATTCAGTCCCATAATTTTGGCCAATGACATCGGTTTGTTAACATGTCTCATGAGTCATCTAAATGGTGTGAGGAGCTATAGGACTATGGGCTCATTGTAACAGCATCAACGGAACAGAGTTATTCCCATGTGTTGGATGTTTGGTACCATTCCATAGATTCCATTACAGCCATTACAATGAACCTGTCCTCCTAAAGTTTGGACACGCCTACTCATTCAAGGGTTTTTCTTTATTTTACTATTGTCTACATTGTAGAATAATAGTGATGACATCAATCATGGTAGTAACCACAAAAAGCGTTAAATAAATCTAAATATATTTGAGATTCTTCAAAGTAGCCACCCTTTGCCATGATGACAGCTTTGCACACTCTTGGCAAGAACAGCTAAAATAAGCAAAGAGAAACAACAGCCCATCAATACTTTAAGACATGAAGGTCAGTCAATCCAAAAAATGTCAAGGACTTTGAAATGTAATTATTTTTTTTAAAATAACCTGGAATGAGTAAGTGTCCAAACTTTTGACTGGTACTTTATACTCAACAGTGGATATTAAGATGTGTCTGTTAGATCTATATCTATCTATCTATATCCTCTTGAGACTAGGGGAGCAGTATTTAGATTTTTGGATGAAAAACGTACCCAAAATGAAACTACCTATTTCTCATGCCCAGAATCTAGAATATGCATATAATTAGGATAGATTAGGATAGGAAACACTCTAAAGTTTCCAAAACTGTTAAAATATTGTCTGTGAGTATAACATAACTGATATTGCAGGCAAAAACCTGAAGAAAATCAAACCAGCCTGCCTTCGCTCCATTTAAAGGGATATCAACCAGATTTCTTTTCCTATGGCTTGCTCATGCTGTGATCAGTCTTTAAACATAGTTTCAGGCTTTTATTTTGAAAAATTAGCAAGAAAGAACCCATCGCGTCAGTGGATGGCTGGGTGCCAGCAGAGTTTTTCATGCGCAACAGCCATTTTCTTTCTCTCGCCTATGGAAGAAGCTACATTCCAGTTGACATTATCGATTATATATTGTAAAAACAACCTGAGGATTGATTATAAAAAAAACATTTGACATCTTTCTATGCACTTTACGGATACTATTTGGAATTTGTCTGCGATGTTGTGACTGCTCGAGCCTGTGGATTTCTGAACATAACGCGCCAAACAAATGGAGGTATTTTGAATATAAAAATAATCTTTATGGCGCAAAAGGAGCATTTATTGTGTAACTGGGAGTCTCGTGAGTGCAAACATCTGAAGATCATCAAAGGTAAGCGATTTGATTTGTTGCTTTTCTGACTTTCGTGACCAATCTACTTGGCTGCTAGCTGTTTGTAATATTTTGTCTACTGAGAGAGATGTCCTTACACAAACGCTTGTTATGCTTTCGCCGAAAAGCTTTATTGAAATCTGACACGCCAGGTGGATTAACAACAAGCTAAGCTTTGTTTTGCTATATTGCACTTGTGATTTCATGAAAATGTAATATTTTTTGTAATTTAATTTTAATTTGGCGCTCTGCAATTCAGCGGAAGTTGATGACAATTATCCCGCTAAAAGGATGGGTGCACCAAGAGGATATCATATCGAGGGAGAGAGTTGAAGTCGGAAGTTTACATACACTTAGATTGGAGTCATTAAAACTATTTATTCAACCATAGACATATTGTACAAATATTGTTTTATGAGAATTCTGACTAAAATTACACACATCATTTATTATAATTTTACTGAGTAAAACTACACAAAACAATTGTATGATTCTAATCAATTTCATACAGTCATAAGATTTCAGAGTGGAATTATTTCATCATTATCTTCCAACATTTAAAATAGTTTAAACTCTCTGGGATGTGGGGCGCTAGCACTAATTTCAAATAAATTACTATAAAAATCTAACTTTCATGAAATAACACATGTAAGATACCAAATTAAAGCTACACGTGTTGTGAATCCAGCCAACATGTCAGATTTCAGAAAGGCTTTTCGGCGAAAGCAAACAATGCTATTATGAGGGTAGCACCTCCGTAAACAAAGAGAAAACATATTTCAACCCTGCAGGCGTGACACAAAACGCAGAAATAAAAATATAAATCATGCCTTATCTTTGACGAGCTTCTTTTGTTGGCACTCCAATATGTCCCATAAACATCACAAATGGTCCTTTTGTTTGATTAATTCCGTCGATATATATCCAAAATGTCCATTTATTTGGCGCGTTTGATCCAGAAAAACACCGGTTCCAACTTGCACAACTTGACTACAAAATATCTCAAAAGTTACCTGGAAACTTTGCCAAAACATTTCAAACTACTTTTGTAATACAACTTTAGGTATTTTTTTACGTAAATAAATCAATAAAAGGGAAGATGGCATGATCTGTGTTCAATACAGGAAGAAAACAAACTGACGCTAGCTTTCTGGTCACGCGCCTCTAACAGTACACTTGAAGTGACCCTCATTTTGAACAGGGCTACTTCTTCATTACACAAAGAAAAAACCTCAACCAATTTCTAAAGACTGACAACCAGTGGAAGCGATAGGAACTGCAAGAAGGTCCCTTAGAAATCTGGATTCCCAATGAAAACCCATTGAAAAGAGAGTGACCTCCAAACCAAAAAAAATCTGAATGTTTTTTCCTTGGGGTTTCGCCTGCTACATACGTTCTGTTACTCTCAGACATGATTCAAACAGTTTTAGAAACTTCAGCGTGTTTTCTATCCAAATCTAATAATATATCTACTAATAATATGCATATCTTATCTTCTGGGGATGAGTACCAGGCAGTTGAATTTGGGCATGCATTTCATCCGGACGTTAAAATACTGCCCCCTGTCACCAAGAAGTTAACAATAGTGTGAGATGAGACAAGGATATCCCTGCCGGCCAAAACCTCCCTAACCCGGAACGACGCTGGGCCAAATGTGCGCCGCCCCATGGACCTCCCAGGATCTCTGGTGGCACAGCTAGCACTGCCTTAGACCACTGCGCCACCCAGGAGGCGCTAAAAATAGAACTGTTTGGCCATAATGTATGTGTAAACATTTATACGCAGGGCCCAGCTGTAAAAGAGACCTTGGTCTCAGTCGGTGTTCCTTGTTGAAATAAAGGTATAATAATAATGACCATTGTTATGTTTGGAGGAAAAAGGGGGAGGCTTGCAGGCCGAAGAACATCAACTCAACCGTGAAGCACGGGGGTGACAGCGTCACGTTGTGGGGGTGCTTTGCTGCAGGAGGGACTGGTGCACTTCACAAAATAGATGGCATCATTGAGGATTGAAAATTATGTGGATATATTGACGCAACATCAAGACATCAGTCAGGAAGTTAAAGCTTGGTCAAAAATGGGTGTTCCAAATGGACAATGACCCCAAGCATACTTCCAAAGTTGTGGAAAATGGCTTAAGGAAAACAAAGTCAAGGTATTGGAGTGGCCATCACAAAGCTCTGACCTCAGTCCCATAGAATATTTGTGGGCAGAACTGAAAAAGCGTGTGCGAGCAAGGAGGCCTTACAAACCTGACTCAGTTACACCAGCCCTGTCAGGAGGAAGGGGCCAAAATTCACCCAACTTATTGTGGAAGGCTACCCAAAACGTTTGACCCAAGTTAAACAATTTAAAGGCAATGATACCAAATACTAATTGAGTGTATGTAAACTTCTGACCCACTGGGAATGTGATGAAAGAAATACAAGCTGAAATAAATCACTATTATTCTGACATGTCACATTCTTAAAATAAAGTGGTGATCCTAACTGACCTAACACAGGGAATTTTTACTCGGATTAAATGTCAGGAATTGGAAAAAGTTTAAATGTATTTGACTAACGTGTGTGTGTGTGTACACGGTCATGGTCGAATTGCTGCAAAGAAACCACTACCTTTCTTCGGCCAAGAAACACGAGCAATGGACATTAGACCGGTGTTAATCAGTCCTTTGGTCTGAGTCCAAATTTAGATTTTTGGTTCTGTCGTGTCTTTGTGAGACACAGAGTAGGTGAACGGATGATCTCCGCATGTGTGGTTCCCACCGTGAAGCATGGAGGTGGTGTGATGGTGTGGGAATGCTTTACTGGTGACACACAGTGATTTATTTAGAATTCAGGGCACACTTAACCAGAATTTCTACCACAGTATTCTGCAGTGATACGCCATCCTATCTGGTTTGCGCTTAGTGGGACTATCATTTTGTTTTTCAGGACAATGACCCAACGCACCTCCAGGCTGTGTCAGGGCTATTTGACCAAGAAGGAGAGTGATGGAGTGCTGCATCAAATGACCTGGCCTCAACCCAATTGAGATGCTTTGGGATGAGTTGGACCGCAAAGTTAAGGAAAAGCCAACAAGTGCTCAGCATTTGTGGGAACTCCTTCAAGACTGTTGGAAAAGCATTCCAGGTGAAGCTGGTTGAGAATGCCAAGTGTGCAAAGCTGTCAAAGCAAAAGTGTGGCTACTTTGAAGAATCTAAAATATATTTAGATTTGTTTAACAATTTTTTGGAGAAGGAAGGAGAAACAGACAGACAAAGCGTGACAGCAGAGACCGACTGCACAACAGGGAGGTAGAGGCTCAGTTAGTGGTGAGTTGTATGTCTTAATCAGCTGGTTAAAAAGAGAGGACTACGTTTCATTAGTTACTGGTAAAGTAAAAGTTGAGAAATGCTGTAGTATAGTGTACTGGAAGGTGCAGGGGTGCGCAACTTACTGTATGGTAGAGAAATGAACATTCTCTGGCAATAGTTCTGGTGGACATTCCTGCAATCAGCATGTCAATTGCATGCTCCTGCAAAACTTGACCATCTGTGGCATTGTATTGACAAAACTGTGCCTTTTATTGCCCCCAGCACAAGGTGCACCTGTGTATTGATTCTGTTAACTCAGCTTCTTTATATGCCACACCTGTCAGGTGGATGGATTATCTTGGCAATGGAGAAATACTCACAAAATTTGAGAATAAGCATTTTGTGCGCATGGAACATTTTTAGGATGTATTTCAGCTCATGAAACATGGGACCAACACTTTACAGGTTACATTTATTGGTGTGTTTAGTTACGGGATTTACCTCGCATACCTTTAATTTTCAAATTATTGCTGAATAGTTTGTTTCCATAATTTGACTAAATAAAATAATCCACCTGTCGAACAGAAATGTAGATCTTTAGAAAATGTCTCATATCTGCAGTCATTTTTGTTGTTGTTGAGACATTGCTTTTGTAGAATTAACCTGGGTGGGTCAATGGAAACCTGCCAATTGTCCTGTTTGAGTTGACAGGATAGCAAACACAGATCTGGGACCAAGCCATGTCAGTTTCTCCAACTGCCTCGCTCAATGTGGCCACCATAGTCTGACATACCTTACCTTATTCTGTTTGGTGCAGGAGACCTGGGCTGATCTGTACTGCCATGTGTGCTTCACTACCTTCAGTGTGCTGAGACCGGGCTTTGCTGATCACCATCCTGCCCTGTGTGGCCTGACTGACCGGGTGGAGGCCATCCCGAACATCGCTAAGTGGATCCAGTGCAGACCTACAACAGAGTTGTAAAACCTGAGCCCAGTTCAGTAGGGACCCAGAGCAGACCTACAACAGAGTTGTAAAACCTGAGCCCAGTTCAGTAGGGACAAAACAGGATAAATGTTCTGAAGCTTAGAATTGGTCCAATAACTCTCATTTTAATGTTTCAGTTTCAAATGTGTTTGCATTTCCGTGCTTACTGAACACAAACCACAACTTACCCTGCAATGAGGAATGTGTATATGCAGGAAGTACTGATGTGAGGCACATTACTGTAGAAGTATAGCCAGACATGACCAAATGAAGATTGCAAATGTACTTTAAAAATAAATCATTAAATATTAAAATCTTTATTTAATGTTTCGACAAACCCTGTTGATGTCGCAACAAGGACATAAAAAAAAAATACAAACGGCCAAGTAACAGCTTCGACATGGGTTTTACAGTACAACCGCAACAAAAACGAGCATTTCTTAAATGGACAAGTTCAGGTTAGTTCTGGCCCTTTTGCTTTCGTTTGGTTCCTAATGAATACATCCCTAGTTCTGCACAGAGCAGAGTGGCCTCAACGACACTGTCAACAGGGGCAAACAATCCACTCCTATCATCTCTATTCCAGACTGTTGGAAGTGGACAGCTGTGTCTCATGCCTCATGGGTGGTGTGAGCAGGGAGACCCACAAAGTTCCAGGAGGAGGATTCAAGTATCCGTGGCAAGTTTCAGTCAATCGGTGGTGCCTGGGGGGTGACGCTCCAGGCTGGATCCCAGATCCTCACAGGCCCAGTGATGCTTTGAGCAGAGAGGCCATGTCCTCGGGTATGGTGCCCTCGTCACCTGGGCACGAACACAAAACGATTAAGTGATGATTCCATTTCTCAACATGTGATACTGATTTATTACATAAAGAAGAGAGACCATGGACACTGGACTTCCGGGTTGAGTGTGTGGGAGTGAGTGTGTCAAGCGCGCGTCTGTATGTGTGCTAGGTCCTTACCCTCCTCGGCAGCAGTCATGGCCTGCTCCAGTTTGAGTTTCTTCTGACCCAGCTGCAGCATGCAGCCCTCTATGGTGTCCTTCTGGATCAGCTTAATCACCTGGACTGTCCTGTAGGAGGACATGGACCACCAGTCATTCATCACAAGAGTATTGTAGTATTGTCTCATAACTTGCCAGGTTTTTTTGTGGGACCACATGGTAACTCTTATCGTCACTACTTCTAGAGACTTGTCTCTAAGCAAGCCATCTCTCACTACTGACCCTAACCCCATAATGCAGCCCAGCCCTCTCCGGCCGTCCGCATTATGTGGTTAGGGTCAGTAGGGGGGGGGGGGCGTCTCACCTGGGCCCCCCCTTTCCTGTCTGTGTCTCACCTGGTCTGCCCCCCATTTCTGTCTGTCGCCCCCAGCTCTCGTGTCTCTCACCTGGTCTGCCCTAGTCTGTGGCAACGGTCCTCAGCCTGTTTGTCGTTGTAAGGGTTGCAGTCGATGTCATGCATGATGACCACGTTGGCCGAGGTCAGGTTGATACCCAGGCCTCCGGCCCGCGTCGACAGCAGGAACACAAAGATTTCCGGGTCTGTGTTGTAGTCATCAATCAGCACGATCCTGCACCAAACACAGGTGGGTCCGGGGAAAACAATGGCTTTCTGCACCGGCACTAACTAACTAACTAACTAACTAACTAACTAACTAACTAACTAACTAACTAACTAACTAACTAACTACCTACCTACCTACCTACATACATACATACATACATACACCACTACATACATACATACATACACCACTACATACATACATACATACACCACTACATACATACATACATACACCACTACATACATACATACACCACTACATACATACATACATACATACACCACTACATACATACATACATACACCACTACATACATACATACACCACTACATACATACATACATACATACATACATACATACATACATACATACATACATACACCACTACATACATACATACACCACTACATACATACATACACCACTACATACATACATACATACATACATACACCACTACATACACCACTACATACATACACCACTACATACACACACTACCACATACACACACTACCACTTCTACACACACTACCACTTCTACACACACTACCACTTCTACACACACTACCACTTCTACACACACTACCACTACTACATACACTACCACTTCTACACACACTACCACTACTACATACACTACCACTACTACATACACTACCACTACTACATACACTACCACTACTACATCCACTACTACATACACTACCACTACTACATACACTACCACTACTACATACACTACCACTACTACACACGCTACCACTACTACATACGCTACCACTACTACATACACTAACATCGGTCTCTGAATATTGGCCACTACCAGTTAAGAGCTTTTTGTGATGAATTACCTTGGCTCCAGTTGCACTCTCTGCCAAAAGACTTGCATACAATGTTGGACGGAACCCACCTGTCTGCTAAGGGCGTGGAGCCGTCCAGTCTGATGTAGCGGTGGCCCAGGTGTTTGAGCAGAATCTCTAGGATGTCCAGCATCATGGTGAACTGACTGAAGAGCACTACTCGGTCTCCCTGCAGAGACGGCACGTTTAAGTCTTTGAAAAGTGCTATCATGTGTTATTAGAGCACAGTAAGGCACAGATCAGGACTGTATTCAGTGATGTGGAGACACCATGACATTTAGCCCGGCGCTAAAACATGGCCCCTCTTCCTCGTCTCACCCTCTTCCTCTCATTACCTTGGTCTTGAGCGTGGCAAGTAGTGTCTGGAGCAGGTGAAACTTCCCAGAGTCCAGTAGAAGGTCTTTGCCCAGCTGGTATTTGTCCAAGGACGAGTACTGCTGGCACAGCCTGTGGAGCTCAAAGTCAGACATCACAGCCATGTCCTCTTGGATCAGCACTGGGTCTGCATCAAAATGGGTCGGCTCCTAGGGGGGGGCATAAAGAACAATTATAGAGAGAAGAGACAGGAGATGAATATAAACAGAGAGAGCAGATTTAACAGGTAAGGGTGGTAAACAACAGGGCTACGTAGGAGAGGGACTTTTATCTCTATTATTTACTGAATAAACCAGAACAGACAAACACAAAATGAAATGAAGCAACAACCTTGAGCATGAGGCTACTCATGGCCTCCAGTCTCTCTGTGGTGTAGTACTGTCGGTGGAGCAGAGGGTGGTTGGCCATCTTCCTCAGCTGCATCATCACGTTGCACAGCTCTCTCTCTACACACGTGAAAAGAATGAGAGCGAGTGGGTGGGTGAAAGATTTTATTGAATTGAACGGAATGAAATGTATAAATTAATGTAACTGATCTATTCAATTGCTTTACTGTACTATAATTGCATTGCTTTGGCAACACACGGTAGCCATTGGTGTGTGTGTGAGTGAGAGAAACAGTTTAGTTAAATTGAGGACACAGGATGTAAGACACCGACCACACAAAGCGTTATCCCTGTTATCTCATCTGCCATCACATTGCGCTAGTTACGAGGCACCAATGTGTCACGACACTGCTGTAACACACAGTAGGGTGAAACTGCCACTAGATCCTGACTTTGGGTCTATATGACATTTTCCCCACTAATGGTTGGAGTTAGGAACAGGGAGGGGAAACCGATCTGTACCTAGGAGAAAGTTCATCCCAGAGTTCCCTACAGTTCAGTGCAGTACGTACTCTCTCCGATGGCAGACTTCTTGAACCTGCCCACCATGGTCTGGTAAAGCTGCTGCTGCTTCTCACTCATTGGGCAGAATACCAACTTCTCCTCCTTTGCTGGCAGCAGCTTAAGAACCTGAGACACACAGACACATTTAAAGTTGAACGTTTATTTTACTAGGCAAGTCAGTTAAGAACAAATTCTGATTTACAATGACGGCCTACCGGTTAACTGCCTCGTTCAGGGGCAGAACAGCAGATTTTTACCTTGTCAGCTCGGGGATTCGAACCAGCAACCTTTCGCTCTAACCACTAGGCTACCTGCCGCCCCACACAGATATCTTTCAAATGTAACATTGTGAACCATCCAACATTTCTAAGTTTACCCAGTCACTGAGTCCTTACCTCACTCTTGACTCGTCTGAGGATGAAAGGTTTCATGATGAGTTTAGCCTGGGCGATGCGGTCCCTCTCGAAACGACTCTGCTCCTCATGGGATTTCTACGACAAAACAAAATATAAACACCATCAAAACACATCCTACAGTACGAGTCTGACTAAACATGAGGGGAGTGGGACCAAGGTCCGTATTCACAAATACCTAATTTAGACAGCATTGTTGGTATGTGACCTGTGAACGGGGATGATTCCCCCCCCCCCACATTCTAAGTCTTTTATATCTCCCGGCATGCTGAGTGGGAATAGGGGCGTGCGTCTATTTGAATAAATCCATTGTATACACATTGAATTAGTTTAGGCAGGTCTTCAGAACAATAAGACAACAGGACCGAGTCAAGGACACCCTGGTCGACAGGAAACATGACGGCACCAAATTAAGTCAATTGTTTGTTCAAACAAAATTTACGACACACTTGCTGATCACAGTCAACACACATTTTATAGTAAGAATGGGATATAATATTTTTCCCATCAACTTGAGTGTCATGGGAACCTGTCATAAACAAAAAAGTGCCTTAAAAAAATATATATGTATTTAAACTTTAAGCAGTTAAGAACAAATTCTTATTTACAATGACGGCCTACCGGGGAAAACAGTGGGTTAATTGCCTCGTTCAGGGTCAGAACGACAGAGTTTGACCTTGTCAGCTCGGGGACTCGATCTAGCAACCTTTCGGTTACTGGCTCAACGCTCTAACCACTGGGCCACCTGCCGCTCCAATTTGAAACAGAGCGCATGCCCTCTTCCTGAGAGTTTGTATGTGCGTTGGAAACAACAAACTAAGGTTTCCAATCATGTAAAAACTGTAAATCATACCTGGATGTCCTCTGTAGGAGCATTTGAAAAAGTAGTTTTTTTTCATCAATGTTTCATCTTTGTTTCCTACCATCATTCTGCTTTGTTAGATACAGTGATGTCATGCACATTGATAGCTTGCTGCAAAACATTCCAGCTAACTGTTTTTATAGTAATAATCGTAGCAAAACATGCTCAACATAAATGTCCAAGATACTGTAACCTATAGCTTCTGGCTCAGGGAGGAGAGGACTAGTGCAGCAGCTTGCATACTTGCGCATTATTCCTTGGATAAATATTAGCTGTAATACTGAAGTAAATGTATCATCACCATCGCTCTCTCTCTTTTCAAAGTCCCCACCAGCTATTTTGGCCGAAGACCGATACACTACAAAATCGCATGCACATTACCCAGAATTTTAAAGCTAATTATAAGGGCCTTTAAATATTTATCTGTCAAAGTCGAGAAAACATAAAAAAAATGGTCAAAAGGCAAAGCATTACTGTGACAAGCATGAACAGCTCGAAGACCAAAATACCTACATTTTAATGAGTAAATACATTCAAATGAATTGTGACTGAGAAGTTTGATGTCAGATAAGAATGTTCATGATTTAACGAGGGCCAAAGCCAGTAAGATGAAAGGAGACATTTTATACTGAGGCGTTGGTGGGACTTTTTAAACATAATACTGCAATCATGATTACCTCAGTTGGCGGAAATAAAAAGTACCTTTTCAGATAAAGATGAGGTGGTAAAAAGCTGAAGTTGGCGGGTTTTTGTCTTGGCATGATAATGTCTCCGAGTAGGAGCACTGAGCAAGAGTTAGTTGTTACGATTTAAAAGGACAAACGGATCTTAGATCAGCACTCCTACTCTGAGACGCTTTGTGAAGACAGGCCCTGGTCTGAGTTGGGTACAAGCTTGGTTTGAAACCCAGTGTTGATCTCCAATCCCCATCCGCTCGATCCAAGCTTCTGCCAGCCTGACTAGTGTTGTAAAATTCCAGTAACTCCCAGTTTGTCTATAAATCGTGGTTGGAAGATACTAGATTTCCTGCTTATTCCCTCCAGATTACGAGAATGTTCCAACTGTCTTCAAATTTTCCAACCCTGGGAATTTTGGGTAAAGTGACCTAAAATGTCAACCCTAAACCTGACCTTACCATGGAGAACATCTTGGCTATCTGCGTGGTGCTGCTGGAGAACATGGAGGGCATGATGAAGTTGAGCAGCGACATCAGCTCCAGCAGGTTGTTCTGCACAGGGGTGCCGGTCAGGAGCAACCGGTGCTCAGCCTGGGGACACAGAGACAGGTAGTCAGGGAGAGAGAGGTAAACACAGGCAGAGAAACACAGGCAGGGAGAGAGAAACACAGGGAGGGAGAGGTAAACACAGGGAGGGAGAGGTAAACACAGGGAGGGAGAGGTAAACACAGGGAGGGAGAGGTAAACACAGGCAGGGAGAGAGAGAAACACAGGGAGGGAGAGGTAAACAGAGAGTCAGGAGCAACCGGTGCTCAGCCTGGGTACACACAGAGTCAGACAGTCAGTGAGAGAGTCAGACAGAGCCAGGCAGTGTTGGGTACACTAACATTGATGGCCATGAGGTGGCGGTAACGGAGGGACTTCATGTTCTTCAGCATGTGGCCCTCGTCAAACACGGCGTACTTCAGTTTGAGCTTGCGGAAGAGACTGCGGTCGCTGTCGTTGCCGATGGCCAGGTTGTATCTGCAGAGAGGAATGACAGACATCAGCATCCACAGTTGAACGTTCATTCCCTATGTCGAGCATACATCAAAGTGGAAGGGCTTCAGGCGCACACTATGACCACTAGGGGGGGACAATGAAGTTCTACCTATTTTACAATCAGATACTGTCGGCTTTCGTGTGAAGCTGTCTAATGTCTGTTGTTGGGGGCCTGCGCTGTTGCGCTGTTTTTTTTTTGTGTGATTCAGTTCATTTGCATGGTCAAAGAGGGACTTTGCAATTAAATCGCAATTCATCTGATCACTCTTCACAACATTCTGGAGTATATTCAAATTGCCATCTCATACAAACTGAGGCAGCAGACTTTCCACCACACACACAACTGGAGCTTATCGACATCCAGTGTGACAGTGCTTTGAAGGAGAGGTACAACCACAAAAAGTTTTCAAACATGAAAAAGCACGCCCAGAGTATGCTGATTTTATTCAGGTTGTGTGTGTGAATAAACTTTCTCAGTAATTTAAAGCATGGGCAGGGCCACTACAACAAATCACTTGTCAGCTGTTCTGAGGATCTCTACTTCAGAAATGACACCAGACTTTAACACTCTTTCCAAGAGAGCTGACCAGACCCATTGCTCACATTAAGACTGAAATCACCAAGAGTGGGATAGGCCAGGCCAGGGTATTCTTTCCAAAACAGTCTTTTAAAAATTATTATGTGATGTTTATTGCAGTGAGAATTATCCAGCAATGCATTCGGATACTGGATTTGTCCCCATTCGTTTTACGTTTTAATGGTTCAGATTGTACTTTATTTGGGCTGAGAAGATTTGACAACTGTTCAGTAATCTGCTTTAATATTTATTATTTTTTATTTCACCTTTATTTAACCAGGTAGGCAAGTTGAGAACAAGTTCTCATTTACAATTGCGACCTGGCCAAGATAAAGCAAAGCAGTTCGACACATACAACGACACAGAGTTACACATGGAGTAAAACAAACATACAGTCAATAATACAGTATAAACAAGTCTATATACGATGTGAGCAAATGAGGTGAGATAAGGGAGGCAAAGGCAAAAAAAGGCCATGGTGGCAAAGTAAATACACTATAGCAAGTAAAACACTGGAATGGTAGATTTGCAGTGGAAGAATGTCCAAAGTAGAGATAGAAATAATGGGGTGCAAAGGAGCAAAATAAATAAATAAAATAAATACAGTAGGGAAAGAGGTAGTTGTTTGGGCTAAATTATAGGTGGGCTATGTACAGGTGCAGTAATCTGTGAGCTGCTCTGACAGTTGGTGCTTAAAGCTAGTGAGGGAGATAAGTGTTTCCAGTTTCAGAGATTTTTGTAGTTTGTTCCAGTCATTGGCAGCAGAGAACTGGAAGGAGAGGCGGCCAAAGAAATAATTGGTTTTGGGGGTGACTAGAGAGATATATCTGCTGGAGCGTGTGCTACAGGTGGGAGAAGCTATGGTGACCATATAAAGAGTTATAGACCATCTACATATCAACATGAGGCCAAATGTTTTGTGTATGTGGTTTACAATGTTCTTTATTTAGGGTGGAATTCCATAATATACTGTCAGAAACAGGCCATTCAATATGAACTGAAATACTTTACATGTTTTGCTCTTATTTGCGTCACTCAGATTGTACATCAGGATCAGAGACGATCTTTATCAGATGTTTGCCGTTTCCAGTCATATAAACATGTTTTTTTCATATTTCAAAAGTTTGCACTTTTTGTGTCTGAGTCTGATTGTGGGTAGAAATAATACGGTGAAATAGTTGTTCTGCAATCTTAGCAGCATACGTACACCTATATATAGTACACTACTACTGGTGTGTCAACGTGAACAAAAGGCTTCATATGTTACATATAGTATGTGTCCCTTCACTTTGTTTCAAAAGCTGAATGTGGCCCTTGAGCCAAAAAAAGTTAGCCCACCCCTGCCCTAGACGTTGATCTTGGCTCAGTACACCCCTTGCACAGCTGTAGAGTGAAATAGGCCCTAGATGCTGATATTGGGTCAGTTTGAAAATAGATAAATAAAACATATTTAAAAAAATTGCTCAGTAAACTTGGGGGGGGGGGGCAAATAAATCCACCCGCAGGGAAAATTCTGCCCGCAGTCCGCCAGATGGGGAACCCTGCACTAGGGGTTATTGTGGTTCCACTGACAGACAAACCTATCTGACAACATGGTGTGCATGTGTCTGTTATATACAACTCTAGTTCCCAAAAGCATGGGCGGCGCCATTAAGTACTTTGACCATTTTGAAGTAGTCAACTGGGTGGGACTTCATATGGGTTAAGGAAGGATCACATAATTCCATCCAGGTCCTCAGGAGGGATAAGTCAATGATTTATACTTGTTCGCAAACATTCCATAACGGCAGGTGGCAGTAAATCGCCAACCTTGTCTTTATACCTGTTCAAACAACACACTCCAGGTGGACGACTTCAAAATGGAGATGGCCTCATTGGCACTATCCGAACATTCACAGACGCCATAATCGGACAGACAAAGATGAGTCGTCTATCCAAGTCTATGGGTGTGTACATTTGAATTCGGAAGTTTACATACACTTAGGTTGGAGTCATTAAAACTTGTTTTTCAACCACTCCACACATTTCCTGTTAACAAACTATAGTTTTGGCAAGTCGGTTAGGACATCTACTTTGTGCATGACAAGTAATTTTTCCAACAATTGATTACAGACAGATTTCACTTATAATTCACTGTATCACAATTCCAGTGGGTCAGAAGTTTACATACACTAAGTTGACTGTGCCTTTAAACAGCTTGGAAAATTCCAGAAAATTGTGTCATGGCTTTAGAAGCTTCTGATAGGCTATTTGACATCATTTGAGTCAATTGGAGGTGTACCTGTAGATGTATTTCAAGGCCTACCTTCAAACTCACTGCCTCTTTGCTTGACATCATGGGAAAATCAGAAGACATCAACCAACAAAACATAATTTTAGACCTCCACAAGTCTGGTTCATCCTTGGGAGCAATTTCCAAATGCCTGAAGGTACCATGTTCATCTGTACAAACATTAGTACGCAAGTATAAACACCATGGGACCACGCAGCCGTCATTGCGCTCAGGAAGGAGACGCGTTCTGTGTCCTAGAGATGAACGTACTCTGGTGCGAAAAGTGCAAATAAATCCCAGAACAACAGCAAAGGACCTTGAAGATGCTGGAGGAAACAGGTACAAAAGTATCTATATCCACAGTAAAACGAGTCCTGAATCGACATAACCTGAAAGGCCGCTCAGCAAGGAAGAAGCCACTGCTCCAAAACTGGCATAAAAAAAGCCAGACTACGGTTTGCAACTGCACATGGGGACAAAGATTGTACTTTTTGAAGAAATGTCCTCTGGTCTGATGAGACAAAATAGAACTGTTGTGCGCCGCTCGAACCCAGAATCTCTGGTGATGCAGTGCCTTAGACCACTTGTGATACAGCCTGGAATCAAACCAGGGTCTGTAGTGACACCTCTATCACTGTGATGCAGTGCCTTAGACCACTGCGATACAGCCTGGAATCAAACCAGGGTCTGTAGTGACACCTCTATCACTGTGATGCAGTGCCTTAGACCACTGTGATGCAGTGCCTTAGACCACTGTGATGCAGTGCCTTAGACCACTGTGATGCAGTGCCTTAGACCACTGTGATGCAGTGCCTTAGACCACTGTGATGCAGTGCCTTAGACCACTGCGCCACCCGGGAGGCACTAAAAATAGAACTGTTTGGCCATAATGTCTGTATGTGTAAACATTTATACGCAGGGCCCCACTGTAAAAGAGACCTTGGTCTCAGTCGGTGTTCCTTGTTGAAATAAAGGTATAATAATAAAATTACCATTGTTATGTTTGGAGGAAAAAGGGGGAGGCTTGCAAGCCAAAGAACATCATCCCAACCGTGAAGCACGGGGTGGCAGCATCACGTTGTGGAGGTGCTTTACTGCAGGAGGGACTGGTGCACTTCACAAAATAGATAGCATCGTGAGGTAGGAAAATTACGTGGATATATTGGAGCAACATCGCAAGACATCATCAGTCAGGAAGTTAAAGCTTGGTCAAAAATGGGTCTTTCAAATGGACAATGACCCCAAGCATACTTCCAAAGTTGTGGAAAATGGCTTAAGGGCAACAAAGTAAAGGTATTGGAGTGGCCATCACAAAGTCCTGACCTCAATCATATAGAACATTTGTGGGCAGAACTGAAAAAGCGTGTGCGAGCAAGAAGGCCCACAAACCTGACTCGGTTACACCAGCTCTGTCAGGAGGAATGGGCCAAAATTCACCCAACTTATTGTGGGAAGCTTGTGGAAGGCTACCTGAAATGTTTGACCCAAGTAAAACAATTTAAAGGCAATGCTACCAAATACAAATTGAGTGTATGTAGACTTCTGACCCACTGGGAATGTGATGAAAGAAATAAAAGCTTAAATAAATCCCTCTGCTATTATTCTGACATTTCACATTCTTAAAATAAAAGTGGTGATCCTAACTGACCTAAGACAGGGAATTTATTACTAGGATTAAATGTCAGGAATTGTGAAAAACTGAGTTTAAATGTATTTGGCTGAGGTGTATGTAAACCTCCGACTTCAACTGTATGTACGCATGTGTCAAATCAAATTTTACATGTCACATACATGCGTTTAGCAGATGTTATTGCGGGTGTAGCGAAATGCTTGTGTTTCTAGCTCCAACAGTGCAGTGATATCTAACAAGCATGTGTGTTGAACGACTCACGTAGACACGATGATATGGAAGTCCACCCGATTATTCAGAATGTCATGTCGCAGATACTGCCGGTCCTCCATAGAGCCTGAAAACACATCAGGGTTTATGCCATAGAAATATAATTACCATCCAATATGGCCTCATTGATTACAACGGGGATGCCCTCTCTAGTAATAATATTCCAATGGTTTACACATCAGCTTAGACTCAAAGCTAACAACTCAAAGCTAACAACCGATCACTTTATCCTGGACCTGAACAGATAAAAGCTAAGGAAGAGATGGGACCGCAACCAAAATAAGTTAGATGTTATTGTGCCAGTCATGTTAAAAAAAAAAATATATATATTTTTTAATTGACAATTAAAATCAACCAATCAAAATGCCTCACCGTAATAGACTAGCACCTTGAGACTGGGGCACCACAGCTTTAGCTCCCGAACCCAGTTATCTGGAGCCAAGGGAACACATTTCAAACCACTTTAATACAATTGACTCAGACAAAACCTGATATTTATGCTACACAGATATTATTAAAAAGGCCAGTCATTTTTAAGTAAAATGATCAAACAATACTCCCTTGTTTGTGTCATGTTTTCTGTAAGTGGTTATAAACACACTTAATTGGTTATAAAGTGAGTGGATTGACATGAGCAGAGCCCTTACCCAGGGTGGAGGAGGGCACAGTGATGAGGTGGGGGCCTTTGATGCCATCCTGGTACAGCCTGGCCAGGAAGGCTATGGCCTGGATGGTCTTCCCCAAACCCTGTCGAGTAGATGACCAAGAGAGTAAAAAGAGAGATGGAGAGAGAGTGAGAAAGAGAGCAAGCAAGAGAGAAAATAGAGATCAATATCTGCTCTTCAAAACAAGTATGAGTTAAATAACAGCATCACGGAGTCCCATGTCTCTTGTCAGGACTTGAATCACCTCCTGGAAACCTAACAGTATTTCAACCAGACGAGACAGCCTTTCCTTCAGAATGTTAAAAATAACAGATCTGTCCCACACATTCCTTTAGTTCTCTCTGTGTATTCACCTGCCGTTGCTCCACCCACACCATTAGTCAAACACTCACTTACCTAGAGCCTTTGTAAAAAACTGTTGGTAGCTAAATCCATCGAGAAGGGCCACGTAAAAACGATTGGCTGGTATGCCCTCATCCGTCTGAGCGGTCGGCTGTGAATGCCCTCACCCGCTGTATACTTCTAACTGATTGGTTTGGTTCTGCCCTCTATAGTACTGTCTGGGTAAAACGTCACTATACTCTTGACAGTCACCATTACACACACACACACACGTTTCCATTTGAGGATGTTTATATGGTTCTGGTAATCCAAATGACTTGGAATGTTATCGTTGTGGTTGTAGAAGACAAAGATACGAACACATGTAAACAGTACTGGTTAAGGGTTGTATCTATGCAATATATGTACATTAAGGGCACAAATGGCATCAATATAGACAAACATTCACCTCTTGGAGAGAAAGAGAGAAACAAATGACTTGGATTGAAAAAGGGGTCAAGATTTACGGCCCCATCTCGCTCCAGCCTTGAGACCTTTGAGACCAGATGTGTCCTGGTGCCACAGAGTCGTAAATTACTCTGGGCATGAGCAATCTCCAAGAACTGTCTGGGATGACGCTAGAAGCTCGCTCATGGCAGCACAATAAAACAGCCTAATAAAAGGCCAGTTTGGAAAACGAGTTTATCAATACGACAATTAAACCACTTCTGCACAAGCACAACCAATGCAATAACACTTCCGGCAGTACGCAATAATACTACATAGGAAAAACAATCCATCAAGTAGTATTGGCAACTCTAACATTAATGAATAGTAACAGCCATACAGTAGAACACATATGGCTGAAACGTATCAACGTAACATGAAGTAATTAGTGGTAATTAATGAATAGTAACAGCCATACAGTAGAACACATATGGCTGAAACGTATCAACGTAACATGAAGTAATTAGTGGTAATTAATGAATAGTAACAGCCATACAGTAGAACACATATGGCTGAAACGTATCAACGTAACATGAAGTAATTAGTGGTAATTAATGAATAGTAACAGCCATACAGTAGAACACATATGGCTGAAACGTATCAACGTAACATGAAGTAATTAGTGGTAATTAATGAATAGTAACAGCCATACAGTAGAACACATATGGCTGAAACGTATCAACGTAACATGAAGTAATTAGTGGTAATTAATGAATAGTAACAGCCATACAGTAGAACACATATGGCTGAAACGTATCAACGTAACATGAAGTAATTAGTGGTAATTAATGAATAGTAACAGCCATACAGTAGAACACATATGGCTGAAACGTATCAACGTAACATGAAGTAATTAGTGGTAATTAATGAATAGTAACAGCCATACAGTAGAACACATATGGCTGAAACGTATCAACGTAACATGAAGTAATTAGTGGTAATTAATGAATAGTAACAGCCATACAGTAGAACACATATGGCTGAAACGTATTAACGTAACATGAAGTAATTAGTGGTAATGATCTATTATTACCCAGCATGTGAAAACCCAGATAAACACCTCTTGCAACTTCCATTCTGATGCTCGGCACAACATTGACATTCCTGTTAATGTTGACAGTAAAAACATGCGTCTTCTCCCGTCGGATGATCATAACGCTCTGTCCAGATGCGCATTTTCAAGCGCTCTGATTGGTTAGGAATGAAAGTGCTATGATGAGAGAGGGATAACGAAGGTAGGCTGATCAGCCAAACTGACGGGACTGCGAGTGGAAGTTAGGTCGACAGGAAAGGAGGAAGACGGCCTTTACAGGGCATTTTATACTTGCCATTATCTGTTTTTGGTTGGTAACAGTTCTACAACACAGGGAGGGGTAATCCACATAATTAAGGAACACCATAGTATGTGGCAAAGTCCCAAATGGCACCCTATTCCCTATGGGCCCTGGCCAATAGTACACTAGAGAGATAATAGGGTGGCATTTGGGAAACAGCATGTATCTGTATTGGGTAGTCAGCTCACCATCTCATCAGCCAGGATTCCACTCAGCTTGTGTTGGTGCAGCAGGAGAAGCCACTTCAGCCCAATCAACTGGTAGGGTTTCAATTTTAACCTGCATGGCAACCAATCACGATGTAAGACATTTAGAGACAAACCAATCACAATACAATATATTTAGATGCAAAAATCAGACATTCCAGTATCTGACAGACATGTAGCATAACATTTATGATGCGATACATATTTGTTTAATGGGGTCAAAAGGGTTTATTCATTTATTATTTCCAGA
Source organism: Oncorhynchus clarkii lewisi (assembly GCF_045791955.1). Lineage (NCBI taxonomy): Eukaryota > Metazoa > Chordata > Actinopteri > Salmoniformes > Salmonidae > Oncorhynchus > Oncorhynchus clarkii. Next base: position 10,897,312 of record NC_092152.1, read on the forward strand.
CAATAAGTCATAGCCCATGTGGGGACAACTGTTTTCAGAATACATCCATTATGCCATGGTAAATGGATGAATGAATTACCATGGCATTCACTTAGCATTTGGGATTTTTATGTTTGTTACCAGTGAGGATTTGTTCTCTTAATAAAGGGTCTATTGGTCGGTCCTTCCAATACCTTTTAATTCCCCAGCTGGAATATAAAATGACTACAGCAGATTAGATGTAATCTATGTTCAGTAGGCAAACGTTGAACGTTTCAGATAGAAATGCCATTACTCCTTGTCAGAGACGCATATTTGTTCTACACAACATATTTCTATGTGAACGGCTCCAAAACGAATGGCGCCTCTGGACATTTCACTTACTTTCTGTTGAGGATGGAGGGCTGGGTCATGGAGCCCATGCCGTTGTCGATGACCTGGCTGACTCCCTTCACCATCTTGCCCGAGATGTTCTGGCACTTGGACATGAGACCTTGGACCACGGCTCTCTCCCTCAGCACCACCCTGCAGCCCAGCAGCAGCTCCACAGACAGGCCTTTCTCCTTGTGGAACAGCTCCTTCTGAGAAACGGACACACACATTAAAAACATGTGTCACCAACCGGTCATAATGCCTCATCTTTTTCATCTGACATGATATCAGTTATGCAATTGTACGGTTGCACAACGAAGCCCAAGACGTGAATTAAAGATGAGGCTATGTCATGGTCGTTGAGGACTACCATACAGTGGGCCAGCTGAATTCACACCACATTCACATAATATCTTTCAGCTGGTGGTTCATGGTGGTGGGGGAGCCAGTTCAGGTTTAAAGTACCTTGTGGCTCTTTAATTCACACCTGCATATCCAATGGTCCTGCTTAGGGCTGTGTGGGAGTGACAACCCTGCATATCCAATGGTCCTGCTTAGGGCTGTGTGGGAGTGACAACCCTGCATATCCAATGGTCCTGCTTAGGGCTGTGTGGGAGTGACAACCCTGCATATCCAATGGTCCTGCTTAGGGCTGTGTGGGAGTGACAACCCTGCATATCCAATGGTCCTGCTTAGGGCTGTGTGGGAGTGACAACCCTGCATATCCAATGGTCCTGCTTAGGGCTGTGTGGGAGTGACAACCCTGCATATCCAATGGTCCTGCTTAGCGCTGTGTGGGAGTGACAACCCTGCATATCCAATGACCCTTCCTGTTTAGCGCTGTGTGGGAGTGACAACCCTGCATATCCAATGGTCCTGCTTGGAGCTGTGTGGGAGTGACAACCCTGCATATCCAATGACCCTTCCTGTTTAGCGCTGTGTGGGAGTGACAACCCTGCATATCTAATGACCCTTCCTGTTTAGAAGCGCAAGCCGAAACAGGAAGTACCCGTGATTTGCTCCGTTGAGAAATGGCCACCAAAATCAGTTGGTATGCTTCTGGACTGCTTTGCTAGCGCTGATTGGGCTGTTTTGAGGCTCCGCCGATAACGTCGATGAGCAAACCACCACTGGCTTCATTAGAACATACAGCGGCGTTGTGCCCATGGCGAGGGTTCGAATCTTCCCCAATCAAAAGCCTTGGATTAACACAGAGGTTGGCGCTAAACTACCACACACAGGGCTACCACACACAGGGCTACCACACACAACCCTGAGGCTATGGCTGAGGACAGGAACAAGTACAAGAAGTCCCACAATGACCTCCAGTCATCAAAGGAGAAAAGGGACAATATAGGAATAAGGTGGAGTCATACTACACAGGGTCCGACGCCCACGGCATGTGGTAGGGGCTACAGTCCATTAAAGATTACAACAGAAGAACTAACCTTGATCTGTCCAACGATGCCTCTCTACCAGACAAACTCAATGCATTTGATGCTCGCATTGAAAACAAAAACAGCTTGGGCTCCGTGTGCGAGTGGCAGGGGCTTGGGCTCCGTGTGCGAGTGGCAGGGGCTTGGGCTTCGTGTGCGAGTGGCAGGGGCTTGGGCTCCGTGCGCGAGTGGCAGGGGCTTGGGCTCCGTGCGCGAGTGGCAGGGGCTTGGGCTCCGTGCGCGAGTGGCAGGGGCTTGTTTTTTTGTTTGTTTTTGTGATAGAGCTTTGGAACACCCCCCCATATGGAAAATACAAAGGAGATCTTTAGTTTACAGCAGTGTTTCCCTGTTGTCGCTCACTTTGTGACTAACAGGCACCTGTCCTATGAATAAATCGCAAGATGCATATCGTTCATTCTAGGGGGAGAGGGCTCAGGTGACTTTTTCAAATTGTAAAAAAGTGGAAAAAGTACCCAGCTGAAAGTGTGTGTAACCGGCTGTATAGCGGATGCTAGTGGAAAACACTGCTAGCTTATATTTCTCTGCTGCCAACATGAGTGACATTGGCAGCAGCCAATGAGCTGGGGTTTCCATCATTCCACAACTACTCACATGGTTTGTCATAGTAGGCCATTGGCTAAGAGAGAGAGAGTAGAAGCCTAGAAGCCTAACATGGCTAACGAGGCCAGGCCACGAGTCGTAGACTGAGTAGAACACACCTTCACCTAAAACCAAAATCAGTGTACATTGCAAAAAGAACAAGAGACACAAATGGAAGAAAATGGGACAGAACTGCAGGGCCTTAGTTGGAGGGAGCATTGAGGCTCAGTGACACAAGAGCATGCAGATAGGAGGGGTGGTGGGCAATCTCTTACCAGCTTGTGCCAAAAAGCAAAAGGCCGCAGCTCCACAATCTTCTTGGCCTTCTTCAACGAACAGCCGGTGATGAGGGACAGCTCGTCCAGCGAGGCCTCCTGGAAGAAGAGCAGAATCTGGCCTTGTAGCGTGGATGTGCCCTCGTCTTCCGCCCCAGAGTCCAGCTCCTCATCCTCGCCCTCAAACTCGCTGCTGGTCGCCTCCTCGTCCTCCGAGCTGCTGGCCCTCTCGTCAGAGGTGTGAGCCTTCCTCTTCCTCTCCACTGCCTCCTTTCTAGCCATGCTGGTCCCGTTGGACATCTTCAGGCTCTGCAAATTTGAAGAGGAGGTAGGTTTGGATTCAGGGGCAAATTTCTTGAACATCCATTTCAGAGGGGAAGCTTTGCTTGGCTTGACTTCCTCCATGCCGTCCTTGGACTCTCTGCTTGGCTTGGCTTCCTCCATGCTGTCCTTGGACTCTCTGCTTGGCTTGGCGTCACTCTTGCTGTTGCTTGGTTTGGTGTCGCTCTTGGCTTTGGGTTCCTTTTGCTTGACTTCAGGGGAGCTGGTGTATTCCTCTTCAGTAGAAGAAATCAGTAAAAAAGGGCACATTGATAAATATGAGTACAGTAGTAATAAACACACTAGATGGTAAGAATAGGTGAACCAGTCACATGACTGTAGCAACACTATCAGTGACGTTTCATCTGGACGAGGACAGTGTCATGATCACCTGGGTCAGAGAACATGCGAAGCACCTCCAAGGCGTCGGCTATGTTCCACTCGTGTTCCTGGAGCACAGCCCTGAGTTCCTGTAGTATGTGACAGACAGGGGTAGAAGAGATCAATTGTCACACTCCAGTCACCTTTTCACCTCTTAAATGTTTTATTTATTTTTTAATTGCCCATTTTTTTTAAGTAAATCGGAAAATTGACTCTTTCCTCTTTATTGCTTCTCTATTTGTTTCTGCAAGCGAGAGAAGAGGATGCTGCCACCAGCAGACCAACTCTATAAAAAAATATATATTCCTCGAAGTTCGCAGCGAGTCTAAGAAAGATTCTCACACCACCTGGTGTGTTGTGATCATGACTCTGCGAGGTGTGCGTGGTTGCCGTGGCAACGGCTGACCATACAATTACATCACAGGAGGTTGGTGGCACCTTAATTGGAGAGGACGAGCTAATTGTAATGGCTGAAGCAGAATAAGTGGAATGGTATGAAATACACCGGACACATTGGGGCGATTCTCAATATGAATACTACCGTGATCAACACTCATGCTCCAAGTACACTCTCAGAGGACGTTCTATTGAGTACGTTCTTGCGAGGACGAGTGTGGAGACACTGGCTCTCCCCCAACTGTAATACCTCACACTGCACCTCCCCATTCCCTGACCCTTCTTCCTGCCAGGACAATGGCAATAGAGACGAAACAAGATACACAGAAAGCAAACCGTTTTACTTCATAACTATCAGCTGGCTATATGTGAATCTTAATAATGTACCTAACCAGATGGGATAACAGGCAAAAAATGATCTAAAACCAATGTTATCCAAGGTAGATGTCAATTCTTCATGGATAGCTAGATAACAGTTCTTTGTGGCTATACGACTAGCTAACAGTACTAGCTAGCTCTATTAACTTACTATGGGCTTGCTACATACTTCGTAGGCAGTTAACCATGCCAAAATGAACATAGCACAAATTAATTAACACATCAAGATAAAATATTGCAGTCAGGAAACATGAGGCAACATTTCATTCTGAAGTCGGAGTGAATTCTCTCTCGATTCAGCTCAAACAATGGCTGCCATTCATTGAGATTATTATTATATATTTTTTTAAATGTTACATGTTTGAGTCATTTCTTGGCATACTTTCCATTGAAGTTTGCATTGACACATGCTTCAAAATATGTACAAACTGAGTACACAATTGAGTAGTGCCCTCCGTGCCCCGTTTCGCATACTTTGATTTGGACTCACACGCCGACCCTCCCGTGCTCGGAGCACGGTAGTATGCATTTTGAGAACCACCCATGGTTTCCATGCGTTTGATGCCACTCCAGTCGCTCCGTTCAGGCCATTATTATGAGCTGTCCTCCCCTCAGAAGCCTCTTGTGATACATCTAGAACTGATACGTACAGAAGGTGATTTGTAGGATTTCTGTGTGGCTGACACTCTCACTCACTTCCTTATCCTGGTCAGGGAATTTCCTCTGCAGTTTCCTAACCATGGTCTCCTGTCTTTCCCAGTTGGGCTCTGCGCCCTTCTCTTCAGAGTCTTCAGCCTGGTGAATCAGACAGCGTGTATTCATTAGTGTACACCGTAGCAAAACATTTTGCACAAAAAAATAATAATAGTGAACACACGCACAGTGAAGGTTAGTACTGCTGAGGAGAAGCAGCAACAGCACAATGCATGCCTGGTGTGAAGGTCAACCCCCGGCCTCACCAGAGACGGTCTGAAGCCCCTCCGCCTCACCAGAGACTAGAGGTCGACCGATTATGATTTTTCAGCGCCGATACCGATACCAATTATTGGAGGACCAAAAAAAGCCGATACCGATTAATCGGCCGATTTAAAAAAATATATGTATTTGTAATAATGACAATTACAACAATACTGAATGAATTATTTTAACTTAATATAATACATCAATAAAATCAATTTAGCCTCAAATAAATAATGAAACATGTTCAATTTGGTTTAAATAATGCAAAAACAAAGTGTTGGAGAAGAAAGTAAAAGTGCAATATGTGCCATGTGAGAAAGCTAACGTTTAAGTTCCTTGCTCAGAACATGAGAACATATGAAAGCTGGTAGTTCCTTTTAACATGAGTCTTCAATATTCCCAGGTAAGAAGTTTTAGGTTGTAGTTATTATAGGAATATTTCTCTCTATACCATTTGTATTTCATTAACCTTTGACTATTGGATGTTCTTATAGGCACTTTAGTATTGCCAGTGTAACAGTATAGCTTCCGTCCCTCTCCTCGCTCTTACCTGGGCTCGAACCAGGAACACATCAACAACAGCCACCCTCAAAGCAGCGTTACCCATGCAGAGGAAGGGAAACAACCACTCCAAGTCTCAGAGCGAGTGACGTTTGAAACGTATTAGCGCGCACCCCGCTAACTAGCTAGCCATTTCACATCGGTTACACCAGTCTAATCTCGGGAGTGGATAGGCTTGAAGTCATAAACAGTTGCTGGCAAACACACGAAAGTACTGTTTGAATTAATGCTTACGAGCCTGCTGGTGCCTACCATCGCTCAGTCAGACTGCTCTATCAAATCATAGACTTAGTTATAACATGATAACACAAAGAAATACGAGCCTTAGGTCAGTAATATGGCCTAATCCGGAAACTATCATCTCGAAAACAAAACGTTTATTCTTTCAGTGAAATATGGAACCGTTCGGTATTTATCTAACGGGTGGCATCCATAAGTATAAATATTCCTGTTACATTGCACAACCTTAAATGTTATGTCATAATTACGTAAAATTCTGGCAAATTAAGCAGCCCAAACTGTTGCATATACACTGACTATGCGTGTAATGAACGCAAGAGAAGTGACACAATTTCCCCTGGTTAATATTACCTGCTAACCTGGATTTCTTTTAGCTAAATATGCAGGTTTAAAAATGTATACTTCTGTGTATTGATTTTAAGAAAGGCATTGATGTTTATGGTTAGGTACACATTGGAGCAACAATACGCACCGCATCAATTATATGCAATGCAGGACACGCTAGATAAACTAGTAATATCATCAACCATGTGTAGTTAACTAGTGATTATGATTGATTGTTTTTTATAAGATAAGCTTAATGTTAGCTAGCAACTTAACTTGGCTTACTGCATTCGCGTAACAGGCAATCTCCTCGTGGAGTGCTATGTAAACAGGTGGTTCGAGCGTTGGACTAGTTAACTAAGGTTGCAAGATTGAATCCCCCGAGCTGACAAGGTAAAAATCTGTTGTTCTGACCCTGAACGAGGCAGTTAACCCACCATTCCTAGGCCGTCATTGAAAATAAGAATGTGTTAACTGACTTGCCTAGTTAAATAAAGATGAAATAAAGGTCTAGTAAAATGTCCAACCAAATTGGTGTCCAAAAACACAGATTTCCTATTGTTATGAAAACTCGAAATCGGCCATTCCAATTAAACGGCCGACCTCTACCAGAGACGGTCTAGCCCCCCCCCATTCGGCAGAGACGTCCCCTCCTCATCAGAGACCACCCCCTCACCAGAGACGGTCTAGCCCACCCCTGGCGGCCTCACCCGGGACGGTCTACCCTCTTCATCTTGCCAGAGATGTTCTACCCTACCCCCCCAGAGACAGTCTAAAGCCCCCCCCCCCTCCAGAGTCGGTCTACCCCCAAGACGGTCTACCCCACCCCCGGCAGCCCCACCAGAGACGTTCTACCCCACCCCCCGTCTTACCAGAGACGTTCTCCTCCTCTTGCTGGGCTGCTGGACCACATCTTTGTCTCGACAACTGCTGGATCCGTCCGGTTTCCTATTCCTCTTTGAGTCTGGACAACCGATTGAGTCAATGTGTGAGGAGAAACATGCCTATATTTTTAATGTTTCAGCAATGGCAGACAAAGCCCTATAACCATCATTACAATGAGGCCCAGGCTATGTTGTCATGAGCGTAAGAAGAGATGTCATAAACATAGAAAACACTGGTCAAGCTGGCCATGTTTGGTGGTATAGTAGGGGACAGGCCGCAACCTGCCGTCTATGGTAGTAGTAAATCAAATAGATACCTTTGTCACCAAACATCATCAGGCATGAGGCTACGGCACCATCTAAAGTGCTTGTGCTTTCAATCACCTGAAAACAAAGCAAAGTTCAATATATAAGCGATGTGAATCGACACTGAGCAGCAGCTGTCTTTAAGAGACTATACAATAGTTTGTGACACAAAAGTGATTCATATGAAAGTACCTCCAACAACTCCTTCCTGTTTCTTTTAGGGAAGATTTCCTGCAGTTTGTCCAGTCTCTCTTCCAGCGCCTTGTCAACTTGGTCTTCCTTATCATATGGCTCAGTCATCTCTCTTACCTCTAGCTTCACTGGTTCCCTGAAAGAACTACAAGATTAAACTGGCATGTTAAGCAACACTTCATGGAATTAGTTATAACGTTACCTTGACCCAAGTCATGGGGGCAATATAGGCTAGGCCTAGATATTTCATCTCAACGCGGCTGTACTTACTTCACCACTTTCGTTAATTTATCCCTCCTCGAATCACTTGCCAAATCGTCATCAGGGTCACTGATGACATCTTCAAACACTACTCCTCGCCCATATTTTCCAAGGTTGGCTATAGGTGTTGTTACTCGTGCTGTATGGGCCATAGAAATATGGACAAAGACAGTTTAGCAATCACATGCAATTAAAGCGAGGGCACATATTGTAGTTATGCGATTGTTGCTAGCTACCAGTTCAACACCCAAAACACAATTTGGTTGACCAACCAACTATTTTTCTATTTAGCTAGCTAACGTTAATGTTAGCTGTCGCCCAGAGAAAACGACTGATAAAGCTAGCTAACGTTAGCTAGCGACTAAGGTATAGCTAAATGTCAACAGTATAGTGTCAGCAAATATTATGATTAGGGTTAGCTAGCTAGCTAAGCCAAATAGGTATACTGTAGGTCCTGCTCTTGCCGGTGAACGAGAGTTACATATATCAGGTTACAAGCCATTAAGCGATGTGCCAGCTAGCGGTCTAGCTAGCTACATAATGGCTGACTACTGTTAGCTTAGCAAGCAAATCATACCTGGTTTATTCTCCTTTTCTGACTCTGGACTTACGGAACCGGTGTATTTGTCCTGGTTTGACGTTTTATTATTGTCAAAACGAAACCGGTCCAAATTAAATAAACTCATTTTCAAAACGACAAGTATTAAAACGTTACACAACTAGCTAGCAAGCAAGAAGTGAGCTCTTTGTCTCCGTACAAAAGATTGCTTATTCTGGCTACGATTAACCAATGAATATGTGCCAATAACGCTACAGTAGCTAGCAAGCTAGCCACGAAACGTTCCACCTTTGAATGCGGGACTTTCAAGTTGTCAGAACTCAAACTATCCAACATACGTTCATTATTTTTAGATATATGGCTAGCTAAACGTTAACACTAACTATAAAAAAAATCTTATACTGTGAGAATCCATTTACTTTCCCGCGAACTCATTCTGCCTCGAATGACTATAAGGACGCTTTCGATTGGACAAGATTTCTCCACGGTAAGAGCAATGGACCAATAGCAAAACCACACACTAAAGCAGAGAACCGACCGGCTTTTCACATCCGGCACCAGTATGTAACCATATACATGTAACGTAAGCTAACATGCAGCTTGTTACATTTTAACGAATACATTTGTGTAGCCAGAAACTTTGTATATATTTTATGTATTCCAGCACAACAGAAATGAATTGCAGTTTATAGTCAAACGTTTTTCATGATTATGGTATTCTGCCTTGGTTATTTCAATATTAGCTAATTTCATTAAGGTTTCAATCTGATCCATAATGGTAATTACATAATAAGAAATTCATTATATTGTTGTAACAGGATAAAATTATAAAATAAGATTATCGATTAAATAAACAATGATCTTTGCAGGCCAGCCGGTAAGGTTTGAAGCTGTGGTTAGAGGTGTATGCGATACGAATGTCCACTAGGTGACACTATAACAGAGCTGCTATTTCATCCACCCTCATATATGTCGTGTCCACAGGGGGGAAACACATACAAATACTCTTGCCTGGGGCTGGAGCTGAGGATGGAGCTGGGTGGTGTGTAGGGGCCGGGTGGTGAGTAATGGCTGGGGTTGGAGCTGGGTAGTGAGTAGGGGCTGGGTAGTGAGTAGAGGTTGGAGCTGGGTAGTGAGTAGGGGCTGAAGCTGGGTAGTGAGTATGGGCTGGAACTGGGTAGTGAGTAGAGGCTGGAACTGGGTAGTGAGTAGCGGCTGGGGATGGAGCTGGGTAGTGAGTAGAGGTTGGAGCTGGGTAGTGAGGAAGGGCTGTGGATGGAGCTGGGTAGTGAGTAGGGGCTGTGGATGGAGCTGGGTAGTGAGTAGGGGCTGGGGATGGAGCTGGATAGTGAGTAGGGGCTGGAGCTGGATAGTGAGTAGGGGCTGGAGCTGGATAGTGAGTAGGGGATGGAGCTGGATAGTGAGTAGGGGCTGGAGATGGAGCTAGATAGTGAGTAGGGGCTGGGGATGGAGCTGGATAGTGAGTAGGGGCTGGAGCTGGATAGTGAGTAGGGGCTGGAGCTGGATAGTGAGTAGGGGATGGAGCTGGATAGTGAGTAGGGGCTGGAGATGGAGCTAGATAGTGAGTAGGGGCTCGGGATGGAGCTGGATAGTGAGTAGGGGCTGGAGCTGGATAGTGAGTAGGGGCTGGAGCTGGATAGTGAGTAGGGGATGGAGCTAGGTAGTGAGTAGGGGCTGGGGATGGAGCTAGATAGTGAGTAGGGGCTGGGGATGGAGCTGGATAGTGAGTAGGGGCTGGAGCTGGATAGTGAGTAGGGGATGGAGCTGGATAGTGAGTAGGGGATGGGGATGGAGCTAGATAGTGAGTAGGGGCTGGGGATGGAGCTGGATAGTGAGTAGGGGCTGGAGCTGGATAGTGAGTAGGGGCTGGGGATGGAGCTGGATAGTGAGTAGGGGCTGGGGATGGAGCTGGATAGTGAGTAGGGGCTGGAGCTGGATAGTGAGTAGGGGATGGATAGTGAGTAGGGGCTGGGGATGGAGCTAGATAGTGAGTAGGGTCTGGAGCTGGATAGTGAGTATGGGATGGAGCTGGATAGTGAGTAGGGGCTGGGGATGGAGCTGGATAGTGAGTAGGGGCTGGGGATGGAGCTGGATAGTGAGTAGGGGCTGGAGCTGGATAGTGAGTATGGGATGGAGCTGGATAGTGAGTAGGGGCTGGGGATGGAGCTGGATAGTGAGTAGGGGCTGGGGATGGAGCTGGATAGTGAGTAGGGGCTGGAGCTGGATAGTGAGTAGGGGCTGGAGCTGGGGCTGGGGATGGAGGTGGATAGTGAGTAGGGGCTGGGGATGGAGCTGGATAGTGAGTAGGGGCTGGGGATGGAGCTGGATAGTGAGTAGGGGCTGGGGATGGAGCTGGATAGTGAGTAGGGGCTGGGGATGGAGCTGGAGAGTGAGTAGGGGCTGGAGCTGGATAGTGAGTAGGGGCTGGAGCTGGGGCTGGGGATGGAGGTGGATAGTGAGTAGGGGCTGGGGATGGAGCTGGATAGTGAGTAGGGGCTGGGGATGGAGCTGGATAGTGAGTAGGGGCTGGAGCTGGATAGTGAGTAGGGGCTGGAGCTGGGGCTGGGGATGGAGGTGGATAGTGAGTAGGGGCTAGGGATGGAGCTGGATAGGGAGTAGGGGCTGGAGCTGGATAGTGAGTAGGGGCTGGAGCTGGGGCTGGGGATGGAGGTGGATAGTGAGTAGGGGCTGGGGATGGAGCTGGATAGTGAGTAGGGGCTGGAGCTGGATAGTGAGTAGGGGCTGGAGCTGGGGCTGGGGATGGAGGTGGATAGTGAGTAGGGGCTGGGGATGGAGCTGGATAGTGAGTAGGGGCTGGAGCTGGATAGTGAGTAGGGGCTGGGGCTGGGGCTGGGGATGGAGGTGGATAGTGAGTAGGGGCTGAGGATGGAGCTGGATAGTGAGTAGGGGCTGGAGCTGGATAGTGAGTAGGGGCTGGAGCTGGGGCTGGGGATGGAGGTGGATAGTGAGTAGGGGCTGGGGATGGAGGTGGATAGTGAGTAGGGGCTGGGGATGGAGCTGGATAGTGAGTAGGGGCTGGGGATGGAGCTGGATAGTGAGTAGGGGCTGGGGATGGAGCTGGATAGTGAGTAGGGGCTGGAGCTGGATAGTGAGTAGGGGCTGGAGCTGGGGCTGGGGTTCTCATGATATCCATTTGACAACTACAAGTGTGAACCACTCTTTTTAATATCATCAACGCTACTCACAAAAAAACTGCCCAGTTTGTGTGAAAGTAGCCGACTAGATGCATTACAGCACAGCACATCTAGACTATAGCTCTAAGGACCAAACTAATAACCATTCATCAACTTCCTTCTAGTAACTTGTTGGGAAAACAACATTGGCATTGAGTTGAAATGAGGTGGTTTGAGCTGGCTGAACCTAAACACGTACTCATCTTACAGTACGCGACTCCTTGCTATATGGAAGAAAAAAAAAGGGAATTAATTCATGCTAAATTTAGAACATATTCCAGCGTCACTTTTTTTGGAATGAGTGATGTCACTATGGAACAAACATGATCTTAAAACACACATTTATTTACGTTAACTTTCTTGTATACCTTTCAGTGTATAATACTTGCATTATGTGCCCCTGCTCACCTGTATTCAACTCATTTGCTCTTCAAACTCTTAGACCTTAATGGGTTGAAATGCTACCAATCCACCAACAATAGGAGAGAAAAAAACAATTTATGCATTGCTTTGCCACATACATTCATCACACTATTTAAACCAGGTTATAGGTTATATGTTATACTGTACAGATGCAAATAAATACTAACCTGCTGTGATGGGTATGCAATGCTGTTTAAAATGCATTTACCCCTACAGCATAACGTTTACTGGATGCGTTATAGTGTACAGTCCTGGCTTGTGTCAGCACTGCAGCTCCCATCTGCCGTCCGCCACCCTGTCTCCTCTCCCCATCACTATGGAGACCCAATAACTTACACTACTGCCACGAAGACAATGGGCACACTGACATGGAGTCTGATCAGGGCCTTGACCCCACACAGCGGGAAGCCAAACCATGGCTCCTGGTCAAGTTTTCCTGCAGTCTCGGCTCGCCCATGAACTTTTCACACACCCAGTCTTTCACTCTCTCTCTCTCTCTCTCTCTCTCTCTCTCTCTCTCTCTCTGTCTCTCTCTCTCTCTCTCTCTCTCTCTCTCTCTCTCTCTCTCTCTCTCTCTCTCTCTCTCTCTCTCTCTCTCTCTCTCTCTCTCTCTCTCTCTCTCTCTCTCTCTCTCTCTCTCTCTCTCTCTGTGTGTTTACAATTTTTACTCAGTAACAGGACTCTTGTCTGGCTCTTAAAAAGAGATGAATGCCCCATTGCTACCTGTCACCTCAAACTATACATGGGAAGCACAACAACCAGTTTACTTACGTGAGCTGGCAGCCGCTGTGTGCTAACAGGTATGAATACTTTATGTATGCCCTTGGATTTACCTTTGACCTCCTAGTTGCCGACGCTTTTCAGTAGAGACGAACAGAGGTGTGGGCCAGACATTAAGACTAATCAGGGGAGTCAGAATATGGGTGGTTGATGAAAATGAATATGAATGTTTGGATTAGTGACTGGGTACATGATAAGACCCCATCTATAGATGATGTACACATGGAGATGGGGTATCCCGTTGAGAGAGCACTTTTCAAGCTTGTCCCGATATCCCAGTGGACTTGTCACTGTGTCTGTCTCTATCCGGTTGCCATGACATCCAACTTGGCCGAGACCCGACGGCGTCAGGGAGCACCTTATCTCTATGGCAACACGTCTGGTATTTGACCCCCCCTTCTGAAAATACATATCATCTCCTTCAACCTCCTTACTTGATATGGGGGAGGGGGGGGTGGCTCGAGAGTTGACACAGTGATGATGATATTCATGATTGGAGTGATCATAATACTGATTATGGTAATGAGATGTGTCAGCATTTAATTTATAACTATAAATGTGAAGTAAACATACCTCTGTACTGGCTGAGAAACAATCCCTGTTAGAATTTTGATAAAATACTGTATTTTCTATTTAGAGTCATCATGTCAACATTTGAATGCTTGTATGCTATGTGCAATTCACAGGAGGCTGCTGAGGGGAGAATGGCTCATAATAATGTGTGGAATGGAGCAAATGGGATTGTATCAAACACATGGAAATCATGTCTCTGTTGTATTTGATATCAGTCCACCTATTCCACTCCAGTCACTACCAGGAGCCCATTCTCCCCAATTAAGGTGCCACCAACCTCCTGTGGTTCAATTAATAATTGACTTGAAAGTGCCTCTAAACAAGTGTTTTATCAAGACAAAGTCAGTAGGATATGCATGAGCAGTATTAGAGGAGGGAAACCCCACCTATCAACAAGGACTGTGACTGTCTTGTGAATTTCACTCCATCTCTCCATAGCCAGTAGATGTGGGAAAGGGAGGTGGGCTTTCCGTCTCCCTCAGTGGCATGCTAGGGTTGAACCCTGGCGAGTCCAGGTCCGGTGTGGCGCTGCCTGGAGACTTGAATTAAAATGGTAGGGTGGAAGTGCATGGAGTGGATCGGGTACTGGGGTACTACTGGGACACTACTGGGGTACTACTGGGACACTACTGGGGTACTACTGGGACACTACTGGGGTACTATTGGGGCACTACTGGGGCACTACTGGGGTACTACTGGGGTACTACTGGGACACTACTGGGGTACTACTGGGGCACTACTGGGGTACTACTGGGGTACTACTGGGGTACTACTGGGGTACTACTGGGACACTACTGGGGTACTACTGGGGTACTACTGGGACACTACTGGGGTACTACTGGGGTACTACTGGGGCACTACTGGGGTACTACTGGGGCACTACTGGGGTACTACTGGAGTATTACTGGGACACTACTGGGGTACTACTGGGGCACTACTGGGGTACTACTGGCGTACTACTGGGGTACTACTGGGGCACTACTGGGCTACTGGCGTACTACTGGGGTACTACTGGGGCAGTGCTGGGGTACAACTGGGCCACTGGGGCACTACTGGGGTACTACTGGGCCAAACAGTGGGGTAGGAGAGCATGGAGTGGAGGAGGCACTGGGGTACTACTGGGCCACTGGGGTACTACCGGGGTACTACTGGGGCACTACTGGGGCACTACTGGGCCACTGGCGTACTCCTGGGGTACTACTGGGGCAGTACTGGGGTACAGCTGGGCCACTGGGGCACTATTGGGGCACTACTGGGCCAAACAGTTGGGTTGGAGAGCATGGAGTGGAGGGGGCACTGGGGTACTACTGGGCCACTGGGGTACTACTGGGGTACTACTGGGGCACTACTGGGCCACTGGCGTACTCCTGGGGTACTACTGGGGCAGTACTGGGGTACAGCTGGGCCACTGGGGCACTATTGGGGCACTACTGGTCCAAACAGTTGGGTTGGAGAGCATGGAGTGGAGGGGTACTGGGGTACTACTGGGGCACTACTGGGGTACTACTGGGGCACTACTGGGGACCTACTGGGCCTCTGGGGTACTACTAGGCCAATGGGGTACTGGGGAACTATTGGGGCACTACTGGGGTACTGGGGCACTACTGGTCCAAACAGTTGGGTTGGAGAGCATGGAGTGGAGGGGCACTGGGGTACTACTGGGGCACTACTGGGGTACTACTGGGGCACTACTGGGGACCTACTGGGCCTCTGGGGTACTACTAGGCCACTGGGGTACTGGGGAACTATTGGGGCACTACTGGGGTACTGGGGTACTACTGGGCCACTGGGGTACTACTGGGCCACTGGGGTACTACTGGGGTACTACTGGGGTACTGGGGTACTACTGGGCCACTGGGGTACTACTGGGCCACTGGGGTACTACTGGGGTACTACTGGGCCACTGGGGAACTATTGGGGCACTACTGGGGTACTACTGGGCCACTGGGGTACTACTGGGCCACTGGGGTACTACTGGGGTACTACTGGGCCACTGGGGTACTACTGGGATACTACTGGGCCACTGGGGTACTACTGGGGTATTACTGGGGCACTGGGTACTACTGGGCCACTGGGGTACTACTGGGGCACTGGGGTACTACTGGGGCACTGGGGTACTACTGGGGTATTACTGGGGCACTGGGGTACTACTGGGGTACTATTGGGGCACTGGGGTACTACTGGGGTATTACTGGGGCACTGGGTACTACTGGGCCACTGGGGTACTACTGGGGCATTGGGGTACTACTGGGGTACTACTGGGCCACTGGGGTACTACTGGGGCACTGGGGTACTACTGGGGTACTACTGGGGCACTGGGGTACTACTGGGCCACTAGTGCAGCCAGCGAGAGGAGATGAAACCAACCCATCTCCAGGGTAAAGGCAGTGTGGGAAGAGAATGTGACGCTCCTCACCGTGTCTCCTGTTGGTTGTCACCACTGTTACTAATACACAATGGGAATACCCAGGGGGGAGAGGGGGGTGGAGTGGAGGTGGGTGTGTCTAATGGGGAGGGGGGGGGGGGGGGGGGGGGGGGGGGGGGGGGGGGGGGGGGGGGGCTGACAGCGTCGTTGCGTCGTCACACTGACAGCGTCGTTGCGTTTTGGTACACCAGAAGTACATTCATTTCCATTGGAACGCTGCGTTTAAATTGCAGCAGTTGATGTGCATTGAATTTAATGTTTGCATGAAATTGTACAATAGATGGTAGATGCATGCGTTGATTATAGTTGCGTAGTTATGCAAAATTGTATGCAATGACGCTGTCGTTGTGACCAAGGCGTTAGGCTTATTACCAAACTAACTATAGTAATCATAACAAACATAGATATGCAGGCACTTATCTAGTAGATATTCAATGTGTGCTGGTACACCCTATACTGTATATAGCCTAGCTACTGTTGTTTTTTTGTTGCTCCTTAATTATTTGTTACTTTTCTTCTTTTTATTTATTTTTTATTTTTTACTTCAGTTTAATTTGAGTAAATACTTTCTTAACAATTTTTTCTTAAAACTGCATTGTTGGTTAAGAGCTTGTAAGTCAGCATTTCACTGTAAGGTCTACTACACCTGTTGTATTCAGCATTTCACTGTAAGGTCTACTACACCTGTTGTATTCAGCATTTCACTGTAAGGTCTACCTACACCTGTTGTATTCAGCATTTCACTGTAAGGTCTACTACACCTGTTGTATTCAGCATTTCACTTTAAGGTCTACTACACCTGTTGTATTCAGCATTTCTCTGTAAGGTCTACTACACCTGTTGTATTCAGCATTTCACTGTAAGGTCTACTACACCTGTTGTATTCGGCGCATGTGACAAATACTGCAAAATGCACAGTGAAAACTTCTGCGATTGTTTATTAGTGCTTTAGTGTAATTTTGCTTTAGTGTCTGTGATTGTTCAATCGTCTGTGATTGGGTATGGTCTGTGATTGGGTATTGTCTGTGATAGGGTATTGTCTGTGATAGGGTATGGTCTGTGATTGGGTATGGTCTGTGATTGGGTATGGTCTATGATTGTTCACTTGTCTGTGATTGGGTATGGTCTGTGATAGGGTATGGTCTGTGATTGGGTATGGTCTATGATTGTTCAATTGTCTGTGATTGGGTATGGTCTGTGATAGGGTATGGTCTGTGATTGGGTATGGTCTGTGATAGGGTATGGTCTGTGATTGTTCAATTGTCTGTGATTGGGTACGGTCTTGAATGGACTGGTCTGTGATTGGGAATGGACTTGAATGTACTGCCAGGAGATATCATGCTCTTTTCCCCATCCTGTCACTATTATAACCATCACACATATCTCAGAACCAACCTGTCACTATTATAACCACCACACATATCTCAGAACTAACCTGTCACTATTATAACCACCACACATATCTCAGAACTAACCTGTCACTATTATAACCACCACACATATCTCAGAACTAACCTGTCACTATTATAACCACCACACATATCTCAGAACTAACCTGTCACTATTATAACCACCACACATATCTCAGAACTAACCTGTCACTATTATAACCACCACACATATCTCAGAACTAACTTCAAATCCAATTGTATTTGTCACATGCGCCGAATACAACAGGTGTAGACCTCACAGTGAAATGCTTACTTACAAGCCCTTAACCAACAATGCTTAAGAAGCTTTAATAAAAATAAAAATAAAATAAGTGTTTAGTAAAAAATGGATAAGTAAAAAATAGAAAAGAAGAGTAACAAATAATTAAACAGCAGCAGTAAAATAACAAGTGAGGCTATATACAGGGGGTACCGGTACAGAGTCAATGTGGAGGCTATATACCGGGGGTACCGGTACAGAGTCAATGTGGACGCTATATACAGGACGTACCGGTACAGAGTCAATGTGGAGGCTATATACAGGGGGTACCGGTACAGAGTCAATGTGGAGGCTATATACAGGGGGTACCGGTACAGAGTCAATGTTGAGGCTATATACAGGGGGGTACCAGTACAGACTCAATGTGGAGGCTATATACAGGGGGTACCGGTACAGAGTCATTGTGGAGGCTATATACAGGGGGATACCGGTACAGAGTCAATGTGGAGGCTATATACCGGGGGTACCGGTACAGAGTCAATGTGGACGCTATATACAGGACGTACCGGTACAGAGTCAATGTGGAGGCTATATACAGGGGGTACCGGTACAGAGTCATTGTGGAGGCTATATACAGGGGGGTACCGGTACAGAGTCAATGTGGAGGCTATATACAGGGGGTACCGGTACAGAGTCAATGTGGAGGCTATATACAGGGGGTACCGGTACAGAGTCAATGTTGAGGCTATATACAGGGGGTACCGGTACAGAGTCAATGTGGAGGCTATATACAGGGGGTACCGGTACAGAGTCAATGTTGAGGCTATATACAGGGGGTACCGGTACAGAGTCAATGTTGAGGCTATATACAGGGGGGTACCGGTACAGAGTCAATGTGGAGGCTATATACAGGGGGTACCGGTACAGAGTCAATGTCGAGGCTATATACAGGGGGTACCGGTACAGAGTCAATGTGCGGGGGCACCTGTGTGGAGGTAATTGAGGTAATATGTATATGTAGGTAGAGTTAAAGTGACTCTGCATAGATAATAACATGTTAAAGAGGGGTCTGGGTAGCCATTTGATTAGCTGTTCAAGAGTCTTATGGCTTGGGGGTAGAAGCCTTTTGGACCTAGACTTGGCACTCTGGTACCGTTTGCCATGCGGTAGTAGAAAGAACAGTCTATGACTGGGGTGGCTGTGTCTTTGACAATTTTTAGGGCCTTCCTCTGACACCGCCTGGTGCAGAGGTCCTGGATGGCAGGCAGCTTTGCCCCAGTGATGTACTGGGCCGTACACACTACCCTCTGAAGTGTCTTGCGGTCCGAGGCCGAGCAATTGCCGTACCAGGCAGTGATGCAACCGGTCAGGATGCTCTCGATGTTGCAGCTGTAGAACCTTTTGAGAATCTCAGGACCCATGCCAAATCTTTTTAGTTTGCTGAGGGGGAATAAGCTTTGTCGTGCCCTGTTCATGACTGTCTTGGTGTGTTTGGACCAATCTAGTTTGTTGTTGATGTGGACACCAAGGAATTTGAAGCTCTCAACTTGCTCCACTACAGCCCCGTCAATGAGAATGGGGACGTGCTCGGTGCTCCTTTTCCTGTAGTCCACAATTATCTCCTTAGTCTTGGTTAAGTTGAGGGATAGGTTGTTATTCTGGCACCACCCGGCCAGGTCTCTGACCTCCTCCCTATAGGCTGTCTCGTTGTTGTCGGTGATCAGGCCTACCACTGTTGTGTCGTCAGCAAACTTAATGATGGTGTTGGAGTCGTGCCTGGCCATGCAGTCGTGGGTGAACAGGGAGTACAGGAGGGGACTGAGCACGCACCCCTGGGGAGCTCCAGTGTTGAGGATCAGCGTGGCAGATGTGTTCCTACCTACCCTCACCACCTGGGGGCGGCCTGTCAGGAAGTCCAGGATCCAGTTGCAGAGGGAGGTGTTTAGTCCCAGGATCCTTAGCTTGGTGATGAGCTTTGAGGGTACTATGGTGTTGAACGCTGAGCTGTAGTTAATGAACAGCATTCTCACATAGGTGTTCCTATTGTCCAGGTGGGAAAGGGCTGTGTGGAGTGCAATAGAGATTGCATCATCTGTGGATCTGTTTGGGCGGTATGCAAATTGAAGTGGGTCTAGGGTTCTGGGATAATGGTGTTGATGTGAGCCATTACCAGCCTTTCAAAGCACTTCATGGCTACGGATGTGAGTGCTACGGGTCTGTAGTCATTTAGGCAGGTTGCCTTTGTGTTCTTGGGCACAGAACTATGGGGACTATGATAGTCTGCTTGAAGCATGTTGGTATTATAGACTCAATCAGGGACATGTTGATAATGTCAGTGAAGACACCTGCCAGTTTGTCAGCACATGCCAAGGAACACACGTCCTGGTAATCCATCTGGCCCCGCAGCCTTGTGTATGTTGACCTGTTTAAAGGTCTTACTCACGTCGGCTACGGAGAGAGTGATCACACAGTCGTCCGGAACAGCTGATAATCTCATGCATTCCTCAGTGTTGCTTGCCTCAAAGCGAGCATAGAAGTGATTTAGCTCGTCTGGTAGTCTCGTGTCACTGGGCAGCTCGCGGCTGTGCTTCCCTTTGTAGTCTGTAATAGTTTGCAAGCCTTGCCACATCCGACGAGCGTCGGAGCCGGTGTTGTATGATTCAATCTTAGCCCTGTATTGACGCTTCGCCTGTTTGATGGTTCGTCGCAGGGCATAGCGTAATTTCTTGTAAGCTTCCGGGTTAGAGTTCCGCACCTTGAAAGCGGCAGCTCTACCCTTTAGCTCAGTGCGAATGTTGCCTGTAATCCATGGCTTCTGGTTGGGGTATGTACGTACAGTCACTGTAGGGATGACGTCCTCAATGCACTTATTTACAAAGCCAGTGAGTGATGTGGTGTATTCCTCAATGTCATCGGAAGAATCTCGGAACATGTTCCAGTCTGTGACAGCAAAGCAGTCCTGTAGTTTAGCATCTGCTTCATCTGACCATTTTTTTATAGACCGAGTCACTGGTGTTTCCTGCTTTCATTTTTGCTTGTCACTGGTCATATTCACTGGTCATAATCTTGATGTGATTTGCCTGACTGAAACATGGCTTAAGCCTGATGAATTTACTGTGCTAAATGAGACCTCTCCTCCTGGTTACACTAGTGACCATATCCCTTGTGCATCCTGCAAAGGCGGAGGTGTTGCTAACATTTACGATAGCAAATTTCAATTTACCGAAAAAATGCATTTTTGTCTTTTGAACTTCTCATCATAAAATCTATGCAGCCTACTCAATCACTTTTTATAGCTACTGTTTACAGGCCTCCTGGGCCATATACAGCGTTCCTCACTGAGTTCCCTGAACTCCTATCAGGCCTTGTAGTCATAGCAGATAATATTCACATTTTTGTGATTTTAATATTCACATGGAAAAGTCCACAGACCCACTCCAAAAGGCTTTCTGAGCCATCATCGACTCAATGGGATTTGTCCAACATGTCTCTGGACCTACTCACTGCCACAGTCATACCCTGGACCTAGTTTTGTCTTGTGGAATAAATATTGTGTTTAATGTTTTTCCTCATAATCCTGGACTATCGGACCACCATTTTATTACGTTTGCAATCACAACAAATAATCTGCTCAGACCCTAACTAATGATCATCAAAAGCCATGCTATAACTTCTCGGACAACCCAAGATTCCTAGATGCCCTTCCAGACTCCCTCCACCTACCCAAGGATGACAGAGTACAAAAATCGGTTAACCACCTAACTGAGGAACTAAATTTAACCTTGAGTAATACCCTAGATGCAGTCGCACAAAATTTGTCGTAAGAAACTAGCTCCCTGGTATACAGAAAATACCCCAGCCCTGAAGCAAGCTTTGAGAAAATTGGAACGGAAATGGCGCTACACCAAACTGGAAGTCTTCTGATTAGCTTGGAAAGACAGTACCGTGCAGCATCATCCTATTTTTCCAACTTAATTGGGGAGAATAAGAAAAATCTCAAATTTATTTTTGATATTGTCGCAAAGCTAACTAAAAAGCAGCATTCTCCAAGAGACGATGGCTTTCACTTCAGCAGTGATAAATTCATGAACTTCTTTAACAAAAAGATCATGATCATTAGAAAGCAAATTACGGACTCCTCTTTAATTCTGGGTATTTCTCCAAAGATCAGTTGTTCTGAGTCTGGTTTGAAGATATCCCTCTAGTGGTGTGGGGGCTGTGCTTTGGCAAAGTGGGTGGGGTTATATCCTGCCTGTTTGTCCCTGTATGTGGGTATCGTTGGACAGAGTCACAGTGTCTCCTGACCCCTCCTGTCTCAGCCTCCAGTATTTATGCTGCAGTAGTTTATGTGTTGGGGGGCTAGGGCCAGTCTGTTATATCTGGAGTATTTCTCCTTTCTTATCCGGTGTCCTTTGTGAATTTAAGTATGCTCCCTCTAACTCTCACTCTCTCACTCTCTTTCTCTCGGAGGACATGAGCCCTAGGACCATGCCTCAGGACTACCTGGCCTGATGACTCCTTGCTGACCCCAGTCCACCTGGTCGTGTTGCTGCTCCAGTTTCAACTGCCTGCGGCTATGGAACCCTGACCTGTTCACCGGACGTGCTACCTTGTCCCGGACCTGCTGTTTTAGACTCTCCTCTCTACTGCAAATGCTGTCTCTAACTCTTAACGATCGGCTATGAAAAGCCAACTGACATTTACTCCTGAGGTGCTGACCTGTTGCACCCTCTATAACCACTGTGATTATTATTATTTGACCCCGCTGGTCATCTATGAACATTTGAACATCTAGGCCATGTTCTGTTATAATCTCCACCCGGCACAGCCAGAAGAGGACTGGCCACCCCTCATAGCCTGGTTCCTCTCTAGGTTTCTTACCTAGGTTCCTGCCTTTCTAGGGAGTTGTTCCTAGCCACCGTGCTTCTACATCTGCATTGCTTGCTGTTTGGGGTTTTAGGCTGGGTTTCGGTATAACACTTTGTGACATCAGCTGATGTAAAAAGGGCTTAAAAAATACATTTGATTGATAGACAGGAGAGGAGAGGGGGAAGTGGACAGACAGACAGACAGACAGACAGACAGACAGACAGACAGACAGACAGACAGACAGAGGAGAGAGCGGGGAAATGGACAGAGAGAATTAAAAACTCGTTAGTGGTGTCTCTTGCCTTCTTTGCTTTATGGATTGCAGAGATTGTGAGATGGCTGAAATGGGAAAATGAAGATGGGAGCAACCCCCTACCGGCAAGGGCTGGTGGGCTTGTGTCTGCTTTAGGACAAACCAGCAGGGAGGCCTGGTGACAGCAGCAGAAGAGATGTGAGAGAGGGGGGCTGACGCCACGGGGGTCGATGTCTGACATGACCCCCTCAGCATGGCCCCAGCAGGCCACTGGGAGGCTATAGCCCAAGCCAGTTGCCATGGAGCACTCTCCCCCCTGTCCCAGTGTATGTCTGTGTCTGTCTGTCTCACCAAACTGCTTGAATGTGAATATGATTGAATACTAAGGGGTCCCACTGTGCATGTGCACACATCACAAAGGTTTGCTTCATGTTTCTCGTACATAAACCACAGTCTGTCACAACATTGTATTATTTTCCATGACTAGATGCAACCGATTGATCGTTCGTGATGCCCGTTAGGCTGCGTTTACACAGGCAGCTCAATTCTGATCTTTTTGTCCAATTATTGGCAAAAGAGCTGATCTGATTGGTCAAAAGAGTTGGGCTGCCTGTGTAAACCATTGTCTTAGATCAGATTCCATCTGTTCTGATCTGCTTGATAACTCCTAAACATTAATGGTACAGATCAAAGTAGTTTGGCAACACATTATTTTGCTGTCATAACATTCTATAAAACTATTAACAACCCAATTCTACATCTAGCTAAGGAATTTCGAAGTTGAACAGGCAGCCTAGCGGTTAAAGCGTAAGGCCAATAACTGAAAGGTTTCTGGTTCGAATATCTGGCCCGCCTATGTGAAAATCTGTTGCTGTGCCCTTGAGCAAGGTACTTAACCCTCATTTGCTCTATGTACTACTATGGCTGACCCTGTAAAACATGCACAAATAGTCCAAATTGGTGAAGTGAAATGAAAAAAATGACTTGTTTCAAAAAATTATAAAACAATTTAAAACGGAAAAGTGGTGTGTGCATATGTATTCACCCCTTTGCTATGAAGCCCCTAAATAAGATCTGGTGCAACCAATTACCTTCAGAAGTCATATAATTAGTTAAATAAAGTCCACCTGTGGACAATATAAGTGTCACATGATCTGTCACATGATCTCAGTATATATACACCTGTTCTGAAAGGCCCCAGAGTCTGCAACACCATTAAGCAAGGGGTACCACCAAGCTCTCCAAACAGGTCAGGGAAAACGTTGTGGAGAAGTACAGATCAGGGTTGGGTTCTAAAAAATATCCAAAACTTTGAACATCCCACGGAGCACCATTAAATAAATCCCTTATTAAAAAATGGAAAGAATATGGCACCACAACAAACCTACCAAGAGAGGGCCGCCCACCAAGACTCACGGATCAGGCAAGGAGGGCATTAATCAGAGGCAACAAAGAGACCAAAGAAAACCCTGAAAGAGCTGCAAAGCTCCACAGCGGAGATTGGAGTATCTGTCCATAGGACCACTTTAAGCCGTACACTCCAAAGAGCTGGGCTTTACGGAAGGGTGGCCAGATAAAAGCCATTGCTTAAAGAATAAAATAAGCAAACGTGTTTGTTTAGCAAAATGCACATGGGAGACTCCCTAAACAGATGGAAGAAGGTACTCTGGTCAGATGAGACAAAAATTGAGATGTTTGGCCATCAAGGAAAATGCTATGTCTGGTGCAAACCTAACACCTCTCATCACCCCAAGAACGCCATCCATGGCAGCATCATGCTGTGGGGATGTTTTTCATCGGCAGGGACTGGGAAACTGGTCAGAATTGAAGGAATGATAGATGGCGCTAAATACAGGTAAATTATTGAGGGAAACCTGTCTTCCAGAGATTTGAGACTGGGACAGAGGTTCACCTGTTCTTTCGTCTTATTTCTTGTTTGTTTCACAATAAAACATATTTTCCATATTCAAAGTGGCAGGCATGTTGTGTAAATCAATCAAATTTCAATAAAATGTATTTAAAAAGCCCTTCTTACATCAGCTGATGTCACAAAGTGCTGTACAGAAACTCAGCCTAAAACCCCAAGCAGCAAGCAATGCAGATGTAGAAGCACAGTGGCTAGGAACAACTCCCTAGAAAGACCAGAACCTAGGAAGAAACCTAGAGAGGAACCAGGCTATGAGGGGTGGACACTCCTCTTCTGGCTGTGCCGGGTGGAGATTATAACAGAACATGGCCAAGATGTTCAAATGTTCATAAATGACCAGCATGGTCCAATAATAATAATAATCACAGTGGTTGTAGAGGGTGCAACAGGTCAGCACCTCAGGAGTAAATGTCAGTTGGCTTTTCGATCATTCAGAGTATCTCTACCACTCCTGCTGTCTCTGGAGAGTTGAAAACAGCAGGTCTGGGACAGGTAGTACGTCCGGTGAACAGGTCAGGGTTCCATAGCCGCAGGCAGAACAGTTGAAACTGGAGCAGCAGCACAACCAGGTGGACTGGGGACAGCAAGAAGTCATCAGGCCAGGTAGTCCTGAGGCATGGTCCTATGGCTCAGGTCCTCCGAGAGAGAGAGAGAGAGAAAGAAAGAAAGAAGAGAAAGAAGAGAAAGAAAGAGAGAAAAAGAGAGAGAGAATTAGAGAGAGCATACTTAAATTCACACATGACACCAGATAAGACAGGAGAAATACTCCAGATATAACAGACTGATCCTAGCCACCCGACACATAAACTATTGCAGCATAAATACTGGAGGCTGAGACAGGAGGGGTCGGGAGACACTGTGGCCCCGTCCGACGATACCCCCGGACAGGCCAAACAGGCAGGATATAACCCCACCCACTTTGCCAAAGCACATCCCCCACACCACTAGAGGGATATCTTCAACCACCAACCTACCATCCTGAGACAAGGCCGAGTATAGCCCACGAAGATCTCCGCCACGGCACAACCCAAGGGGGGGCGCCAACCCAGACAGGAAGACCCTGTCAGTGACTCAACCCACTCAAGTGATGCATTCCTCCTAGGGACGACATGGAAGAGCACCAGTAAGCCAGTGACTCAGCCCCTGTAATAGGGTTTGAGGCAGAGAATCCCAGTGGAGAGGGGGGAACCGGCCAGGCAGAGACAGCAAGGGCGGTTCGTTGCTCCAGTGCCTTTCCGTTCACCTTCACACTCCTAGGCCAGACTAAACTCAATCATAGGACCTACTGAAGAGATGAGTCTTCAATAAAGACTTAAAGATTGAGACCGAGTGTGCGTCTCTCACATGGATAGGCAGACCATTCCATAAAAATTGAGCTCTATAGGAGAAAGCCCTGCCTTCATCTGTTTGCTTTGAAATTCTAGCGACAACAAGGAGGCCTGCTTCTTGTGACTGTATAGTGTAGGTATGTACGGTAGGACCAAATCAGAGAGATAGGTAGGAGCAAGCCCATGTACTGCTTTGTAGGTTAGCAGTAAAACCTTGAAATCAGCCCTAGCCTTAACAGGAAGCCAGTGTAGAGAGGCTAGCACTGGAGGAATTTGATCCAATTGTTTGGTTCTAGTCAAGATTCTAGCAGCCGTGTTTAGCACTAACTGAAGTTTATTTCTTGCTTTTACCGGGTAGCCGGAAAGTAGTGCATTGCAGTAGTCTAACTTAGAAGTGACAAAAGCATGGATTACTTTTTCTGCATCATTTTTGGACAGAATTTGATTTTTGCAATGTTGCGTAGATGGAAAAAAGCTGTCCTTGAAACAGTCTTGATATGTTCGTCAAAAGAGAGATCATGATCCAGAGTACCGCCGAGGTCCTTCACAGTTTTATTTGAGACGACTGTACAACCATCAAGATTAATTGTCAGATCCAACAGAAGATATCTTTGTTTCTTGGGACCTAGAACTAGCATCTCTGTTTTGTCTGAGTTTTAAAGTAGAAAAATGATACACCCCCCCCCCCCCCAAAATTGTTATTTCAGGTTGTAAGGCAACAAAAAAGGAAAAATGCCAAGGGGGGTGAATACTTTTGCAAGCCACTGTATGTGACAATAAAACGTCCTTATTTGTATTTATTTTTGGGGGGCCACATTGTCTACAGAAAAAAAATACCTGAGTCATGTGAAGTTCCTCTACTTACATTGAAGGACTGCACTGCTCTTTGGAGTATGTGGATGTGACTGCTCCTTGATATTGTTCTTGTTTCTGGGTGTGATTGTGTCATGCCAGTAGATCACATTGAAGAAGCAGCACAGACACATTCCCTCTCTGTTCCACCCCCCCCCCCCCCGAAAAAAAAATGCTTGACAGACATGACAGCTTTTGTGTAATCAAAACTCACACAGTCACCCAATCCAAATTGTGTATCTCCTCTTCACCTTCTCCCTCGTTCTCTGTTTCCACCACGCCTGCTTCTGCTTCTCTCTCCCTTCTCCTCTGTCTCAGGTTAGGAATGTGATCTTGGGGAGCATTTATTCTTCTTCTCCTGCTTGTCCAGCAGACTCTCCCCTCTGCACCCCTCTCCTTTCTCATTCTGTCTGTAGTTCCCTGCCACCCTCCCTCCCTGCCTTCCACCCTCCATCCATCCCTCTCTCCTTCCCTATTCACTGGTCTCACTCCTGATAAGTCGCCACAAAGCCCCCACTGTGTCACTGGCCTGTTCCCTGCTCCTCATGGAGCAGCCGAGCGTGAGGCCAAAAAGAAGACTCACTTATCTCTACGCACCTCCCCCACCTCATCCTCCTCATCCTCCTCGTCTTCCTCCTCGTCCTCCTCGTCCTTCTCCATCTGCTCCTCCTCCTCCTGCTCCTCCTCCCCCTTGTCCTCCTCCTCCTGCTCCTCCTCATCGTCCTCCTCCTCGTCCTTCCGCCTCCTCCTCCGCCTCCTCCTCCTCCCCCTACCTAACCCTCCACTCAGAGAACCTTTCCTGCACAATGGCCTCCTGCTTTTAATGCCAGACAAAGACACCCCCGATCTGAAAGTTAGTCTGCCATTTGCTCTAACACCCCCCCCCCCCCCCCCCCACGCTACCTATGCTACACCCCCCCAACCCTCCACCCCAATTCCACGCCCCCAGTCCGTCCAGCGCCACCCAAAAGCCCCCAGCAGCATGCATGAAAGAGACTATAATGGTCCTTGTTAGCCACTTCAGCGGCTGCACCCATCCTCCTTATCTCCCCATCAGTGTACTCAAAGATGGCTGCTGGGGGAATGTCAGGGAGCCCAGGCAAAGGTCATGTTTTTATTCGCCCAATCGGCTGCAGTCTGATAAGACAATTTGTCAGGAGAAATCAGAGAGGGCTGTGGCAGTTCACTGGTAGGATGCAGGTAACCTGAGGGGACTGAGGTTACAGGGTGAGTTGAGATCATGTGAGGCTGCAGCTCTCTAGCTTTGACTCCATGGGGGAGCTATGATGTGTTTATGTGTACTGAAGAAGAAGAAGGAGAAGAAGAAGAAGAAGAATTCACCCATATGAGACAGAGCTATGTGTTTTCTGTTGGCCTTTATTTTATGAATCCAAGGATTTTTTTCTATATCACTAAAAGTTGACAAATTGCTACATTTGAAGATTTCGTTGTACATGGGTCTGGGTCTGTTGACAGAGGAGGAAACAGAAACTCACTTCCATGGACATGTTTCCTCCAGTCCCCACACCTATCCTAATCAGTATTCTCCCCCACCTCTGGGCTACTCACATCAGCCCTAATCAAATCCCAGTAGTCCCAGCATAGTGTCACCCAGGACCAGAGACTCTATTCAGACCTGCCCGTCTCGGCTCCTAATCAACGGGTTATTGCTCAAGATCAAATTTGCAGTGGAGAGGTAAATCTTTAGCGATGTGATTTCAGTGGCCCTAACCCAATAGGTTTACGAAAGCCTTACTTTTATTCTCAATGTTTCATCTTACAACAAGGTGATGGCATTTTCATTTTCATTCTTGTATTTCTCTTGATCTATTTACCAACCTTTTTTGTGGTGTTTATGAACTGAGACACATGTAGGTATTGGTCATTGAAATTGGGTTTATTTCTGTCCTAGGAATTCTAAGGGCTGCGGTTGGGGTTCAGATTTGATAAGGGGACTAATCAATATAGTTTTCTTGTGGTTTCCGTGCTGATTGAGTAATATGTGTGGTCTATTTTGTCATGATGTGGTGGTCCCTGATGGAAAAAAAAACGACATTTATGGATGTCAGTGCGGTCATTGCGTTTTTTTATTAATGGTCAATGGTACAGTATTCTTGGGTTGGCTGTAGGCTGCAACATCTCAACCCTAGATCACACTTAGAGGAAACAACAGCATCACAAGTATAGTACTGGGAGGCTCCAGAAATAGAAAGATGAATGAGGTCAAATGAAGCAAAAGCCATGTGATGTTCCTATATGTCAGGTTTTATGTGTTTTATGACACGTCTAACAGATCAAGTGTCAGAAGTACTCAACAAACCATTACCAAGTAACTGTAGCATACTTCAAGGTAGATTTGATATTGTTAAGAGGGGACACTAGAACAACAGAGGATACACTCTGGTTCCCAGCGGTGTGTGGTGAGTGGAGCCAGGAGAGATGGTGGGACCAGAGCTGCACTGGTGGCAGGCACAGAGACAGGGGCAGACACAGCCTTAACAAGCTAATGAAACATGTCACTGTGTTATTTTCCTGCCCCCCCTCCCCTTGCCGCAGCCAGACCCAGTGAAAGGCCCCCCGCTGCCCGGGGCCCATTGTTGGCCCACTGGATTAGTTGAAGTCCCAGGGGGTCCGTCTCCATCCATCACTGTCTCCCTCAGACAGGGTCCTCACACTCCTCACACACACACACACACACACACTGCTCACACACTGCTCACACGCCAAAACACTGAATCCCAATACAGGCCTATGTCCACACGGTGTGTGTTAACTCTCCCAAATCAACCCACATACTGTGTAGTGTGTTCTCTCATACTCACGTAGGTGTCATCGTCCTCTCACTCATCATCCCAGTGCACAAAGAGAGGCGGGCCTGGTCCGCATGCTCTGATGGGGCAGGAAGGCAGGCAGGGTGGACCCCAGTGGGCTCCTGGGAGAGGAATGAGGGGCGCGCCCACTGGGTCAGAGTTCCTGACACAGTCTCACACTCAGTGGTAATTAACTGGGGGCCTGATTGACAGCCAGTTCATCTCTCAGAGGAGAGGTGAAGGAGCTGTCTGTTTGTCCCGCAGTCACACCCCCAGCCACGTTGGGACTTGGAGAGAGGGCTTGTCTTTCCCATCACAAGTCTTCAATGTCGTACCGACGTATCACATGGGGTAATGTAACAACGGCATTCCCAGTATCGTAAGACCATGGATTCTTCTGGGATTCAAGTCTGGAGTCAATCAGTCGTGGGATTCTCTCATTTGGGCAAAAGTTCTCCATCTTCTCTCCTCTGTGAGCTGGAAACCGATAAGTGGTTGAGTGGTCGAGGAGTGTGTCAATTTGTTAGTAGGCAAACGAAAGACGGTCCTCCCTTTCTCGATAGCCTCCTTTTGGCAAGGAAACACAAATGTGTCCTACCTGAGTTCTTCACGGAAGAGTTTTGAAATTTGCCACACCCCCTTTAAATCAGCTATTGTTTTCTCAAAGGAGAAAGCAAGCAAATATGTAAAAATGATATGCTGCTTATGATATGAAATGATGTGCTACTTTTATCTATGAAATGTCTAGCACAACTAGCTACATTTGTTTTATACCACTTTATACATTTATTTGGGGATTCCACCTTGTAAACGTCACTTGACTGATGATGTGCGATTGGAGAAGGAGAGTCATTTCATACAAGCCTATTACAAGCACACTTTCCCTCCTCTCTTCGATGTACTTTGACCGGAGGAGAGAGGACAAAGGAGTTGAGGAAATCTAATTGAGAAAAGGCCTATCTGGGATGTACAGCAGTTTATATTATAGGTATGGAATGACTTTAAACTTTGATCACCATGTTTTGACAAATCAAAACATGTTTGATTTGTAAATTACTTGAATGGACATTACTGTTTTCAAAGCCACGATAGAATCAGCACAAAATATCAACACTGGCTTTATAGTCTTCAACTCCACTAAAGAGCTATTATATCGTTGTAGAGACAGAAGCCTCTCCATACCTTTGTGTACTAAATGTCATAACTGGACTAATGAGGTAGATTTCCAGTAGACAAATATAAACTGTTGTTGCTGATTGTCACTGTTCCTTCCACTCACTGCTTTTGTTGAACACTATTTCACAGAAATGTCTATTTCCCATTACAAGTCTACCTGAATCGTTGCTCTTCTTGGTGCAACTCTTTTTCAGCAATTCTCTCTATTGATTTTGCAATCTACACTGATTTCAATGAGAATTGGAGAGAGGATCTGATCCTTGGCGGTAACACAGCTCTGTTTCAGATAGCATGTTCACCTTTGAAGAATGCACTTAAAAGGGAGGGAATCTGTGGATTTAAATGGTGTCGCTCCTTGATTCAGAGGGACGTTTTCTCTAGCAGCACAAAGATCGACGGATCGGATTGCACTGGGACATTCACCGAACCACTTTGTTTTCAAATGGTTTTGTTAGTTGTTACACTGCAGACATCCAACACCTTCCAAGTATCTGAACTGTAAAAAGCTCTTATTCTCTCCTGCAGGTAACCCAGAAAGGAGCTGTGGAGGGAGCTCAATCTTCAATGCCTGAGACAGTGCATCAGCAGCAGGATCAGTCAGTCCCAGCTAACTTCTTCTTGGTGACGATCCTTCTCCCTCCAAGGTGCCTGGAGCTTAAGCAGCTTAACGCTGCCTTAGCACCACCTAATACTGGGCTAAACCCTGGGTTTTCATATGTTCCACTCAGCAGGTCCCTTGACCTCTGACATCCCAAAATACATGTACTGGACTGTACTGTACACACCCACACATTCAATGTGTAAATAGCGAAGTTGAATAATCATGGGCTGTCTGTTTGACAACACAGCAGCACACAAGCACTAAAAAAGCCAGGATGTCAAGCGTGGACACATAACCTGTGCATCGGGGAGCAGGGGTGTGTGCTGGGGCTACAGAGACGAAAGGGGGCCAGGGGTATAGGCAGGGAAAACTATCCGCTACATTAACCTTCCCCACCACTGCCAGAGCCTTTCTGCACTCCTCTTTCAGCAGGACCCAAGGGAGGGTAACTCTGAGCCTGGTCCATTCTCCCAGAAAACTTTGATTTCCTATTAGGTTCCTTGTGTGGAGGGGGGACCTGGCCGTCTCACATTCAGTTGCAGGCCCTGGGCAGGACAATGGCTGGCCCCGGCCTGGATACAGGGCCTTTGTTAATGGGGCCATTTGTGTTGCCCTGTCTCCCTGGTAGCTAAAGACCCTCACATCACATGGTCTTCCCTAAAGTACTTAGCCCGTTCACTGGAGGGGCAGGGGGATGATGAGCAGGGGACGGCAGGGAAGGGACACTGTCTGTCTGTCTGTCTGTCTGTCTGTCCACTTCCCCCCTCTCCTCTCCTGTCTGTCAATCAATCTGTCTGTCTGTCGGTGTGTCCGTGTGTCTGTGTGTCCGTCTGTCCGTCCGTGTGTCTGTCAGTCTGTCTGTCTGTCCGTGTGTCCGTGTGTCTGTCAGTCTGTCTGTCTGTCCGTCCGTCCGTCCGCTCGTGTGTCCGTCTGTCTGTCTGTCTGTCTGTCTGTCTGTCTGTCTGTCCAGTTCCCCCCTCTCCTCTCCTGTCTGTCAATCAATCTGTCTGTCTGTCTGTCCGTCCGTCCGTCCGTCCGTCCGTCTGTCTGTCTGTCTGTCTGTCTGTCTGTCCGTCCGTCCGTCTGTCTATCTGTCTGTCTGTCTGTCCAGTTCCCCCCTCTCCTCTCCTGTCTGTCAATCAATCTGTCTGTCTGTCTGTCCGTCCGTCCGTGTGTCCGTCCGTGTGTCCGTCCGTGTGTCCGCCCGTCCGTCCGTCTGTCCGTCCGTCCGCGTGTCTGTCTGTCTGTCCGTCCGTCCGTCCGTCCGTGTGTCCGTGTGTCCGTCTGTCTGTCTGTCTGTGTGTCTGTCCGTCCGTCCGTCCGTCCGTCTGTCTGTCTGCCTGCCAGTCCGTCTGTCCGTCTGTCTGTCTGTCTGTCTGTCTGTCTGTCTGTCTGTCTGTGTGTCTGTCTGTCTGTCCGTCCGTCCGTCCGTCCGTCCGTCCGTCTGTCTGTCTGCCTGCCTGCCAGTCCGTCTGTCCGTCCGTCTGTCTGTCTGTCTGTCTGTCTGTCTGTCTGTCTGTCTGTCTGTCTGTCTGTCTGTCTGTATGGATACATGGGGAAATGTACCAGCATGAAGAGTCTGGGTACTTTTAGACATTTTCAATAGTGGTTTTCTTTGGTTTTCATCTCTATTCCTTTTCCCCGTTGTAGGCTAATTCTCCACCATTGTATTTCGTTCATAGGGGGCCCACCAGGCATCAAGTTCATGTTTTACTGTCACATGCAAAAGGACATTGACATGCTTAACTTGCAAGCTTTTCCCAACAGTGCAGTGATCATTATTAAGAGGCAGCAAGAGGCAGCGCTTAGAGCGTTGGGCAAATAACTGAAAGGTTGCTGGTTTGAATCCCTGACCTGACTAGGTGAAAAATCTGTCGATGCGCCCTTGATCAAAGCACTTAACCCTAATTGCCCTGTATAAGAGCATCTGCAAATTGACTGTAATGTGTAGATACAGTTGAATTTGGAAGTTTACATACACTTAGGTTGGAGTCATTAAAACTCGTTTTTCAACCACTCCACAAATTTCTTGTTAACAAACTATAGTTTTGGCAAGTCGGTTAGGACATCTACTTTGTGAATAACACAAGTAATTTTTCCAACAATTGTTTACAGACAGATTATTTCACTTATAATTCACTGTATCAAATTCCAGGAGGTCAGAAGTTTACATACACTAAGTTGACTGTGCCTTTAAACAGCTTGGAAAATTCCAGAAAAGGATGTCATGGCTTTAGAAGCTTCTGATAGGTTAATTGATATCATTTGAGTCAATTGGAGGTGTACCTGTGGATCTATTTCAAGACCTACCTTCAAACTCAGTGTCTCTGAGCATTTCGCTACACCCGCATTATCATCTACTAACCATGTGTATGTGACAAATAAAATTTGATTTCTTTGCTTGACATCATGGGAAAATCAAAAGAAATCAGCCAAGACCTCAGACAAAAATTGTAGACCTCTACAAGTCTGGTTCATCCTTGGGAGCAATTTACAAACGCCTGAAGGTACCATGTTCATCTGTACAAACAATAGTATGCAAGTATAAACACCATGGGACCACGCAGCTGTCATACCACTCAGGAAGGAGACTCGTTCTATCTCCTAGAGATGAACGTACTGTGGTGCGAAAAATTCAAATCAATCCCAGAACAACAGCAAAGGACCTTGTGAAGATGTTGGAGGAAACGGGTACAAAAGTGTCTATATCCACAGTTAAACGAGTCCTATATCGACATAACCTGAAATACTGCTCAGCAAGGAAGAAGCCACTGCTCTAAAACCGCCATAAAAAAGTAAGACTATAGTTTGCAACTGCACATGGGGAAAAAGATCATACTTTTTGGAGAAATGTCCTCTGGTCTGATGAAACAAAAATAGAACCGTTTGGCCATAATGACCATCGTTATGTTTGGAGGAAAAAGGGGGAGGCTTGCAAGCTGAAGAACACCATCCAAACCGTGAAGCACAGGGGTGGCAGCATCATGTTGTGGGAGTGCTTTGCTGCAGGAGGGACTGGTGCACTTCACAAAATAGATGGCATCATGAGGTAGGAAAATTACGTGGATATATTGGAGCAACATCGCAAGACATAAGTCAGGAAGTTAAAGCTTGGACAAAAATGGGTCTTCCAAATGGACAATGACCACAAGCATACTTCAAAAGTTGTGAAAAATGGCTTAAGGACAACAAAGTCAAGTTATTGGAGTGGCCATCACAAAGCCCTGACCTCAATCCTATAGAAAATCTGTGGGCAGAACTGTAAAAGCGTGTGCGAGCAAGGAGGCCTACAAACCTGACTCAGTTACACCAGCTCTTTCAGGAGGAATGGACCAAAATTCACCCAACTTATTGTGGAAAGCTTGTGGAAGGCTACCCGGAACGTTTGACCCAAGTTAAACAATTTAAAGGCAATGCTACCAAATACTAATTGAGTGTATGTGAACTTCTGACCCACTGGGAATGTGATGAAAGAATTAAAAGCTGAAATAAATCACTCTCTCTGCTATTATTCTGACATTTCACATTCTTAAAATAAAGTGGTGATCCTAACTGACCTAAGACAGGGAATTTTTACTAGGATGTAATGTCAAGAGTTTAAATGTATTTGGCTAAGGTGTATGGAAACTTCTGACTTCAACTGTATATAGGCTACACCATCTCCTTCTGGACTTCTAACACCAGTGGGATGGGTGTGGCTTCGTGACAATGATCAGAAGAGCAGCTGTTCACCGATTTGACAGCTCCAACGCAGTTATACCTCCGACACCAACAAAACAACAGCTATGTGCGTGTCGGCTATCGCCGTTTAACGCTTGATTTGATTGAATCTAGGCCAAGAAGAGGCAGTCCCTGGGAGAAGGGACCTCCCTATAGCTGGGAAGGGACCTCTACTGTTTCTACTTGAATAGCTTAGTATAATTGTTGTTTTAATAACTTGTTGTTGGCATAGTCTCGGTTGGTCAATTGAATTAAAAAAGTGCTGTCTCTCTAATTACCTAGTTAACCATTGCTGTCTGAACAGTTCCTTGCTAACCACTTGTTCTGTGGTTGGTGTTGACAGTCGGACTTAGATAAGTTTCAGGGCAATTGGTGTTGTAATTTCTGGTTAATAGAGGGTGACCTTGACCTCTCTGTCCCATAGGCCCTAGTCCTATTACTGGGCCCTTGCACAGCACCAAAACAGCTCTGGTTAAAGTTACCACCAACCTACTGATAGCTGCTGGTTCTGGATCTCCTAGAATCATCCTCCTCCTAGATCTCAGTTCTGCTTTTGACACTGTAGACCACAACATCCTTTCTAAAAGTCAGTTTGTGAAATTTCTGACCCGCTAGAGCTGCCCCAGTCAACTGTAACCCTTGCTTACCAGAATAATGTCATAAATCAATAGGATGAATGCTTCAATCTTGTTGACATCGGTAAGGTTTTCACCGTAATCTCTGCTTCTTAAGCGGAGCAAAGATGTTTAGGGACTGGGGAGAAAAGGCATTGTATAAAAATATAAAAGGGAAAGATTTTCTGTGCAAAATGTCCAAATGACATCAGTTTGACCGGTTGTAAGGAAATAGAAAGCTGTGAAAACGACCCACATGTTTCTGATAAGATTTCAGTTCAACTTGAATGCATATTTTATGTGGTTGAAATACTATCAGCTTTTATGATGCTGATAAAGATAACACCTCTACAGACGGTATCTAACTTCACATTCGCATTCTCTCAAGACACTGAAATAAATAAATCATATTTCTCCACTCCTGTTCCAGAGTCAAAATTTTGCCTTCATTTGCTGTATGATTTTACTGTAAGAAATGCTTAATTCTACAGGAGTTAATATTCAGGCTATTAAAGCTATGTGAGAGGTTATAGACCTACAGTCAGTGACCATTAACCCATCTGAACTACAGTTTCCTTGACCTGCTATTATAGGCCTACTTGAAATCCCCGGCTCGTGACTGTCGAATTTGTATAACGCCTCACAATCATTACATATAACATAGCCGGCACTGCTATCCTCTTTTACCAATGAATCAAATCTTTCCCAAACATTACTTTTCTGGCCTTCCCTTCTCTTTATTTTCAACTCTCCATTTCACAGCTTTTCTCTTATTGAATTAAACTCAGACGTAGTCCTTTTTCCTTTTTACTTTTTCGGCCTGTTCCCAAAATCATTTGACGATTGGTGTGTAGGCTATTTGGCGTGTGTACAATTAGGCCCCAAAGCTTAGGCTTACATACTAATGCAACAGCCTCAAATAATAATTTTAAAAAAACTCAATGTAGCTTATAAATTGCACAAGAATAATACATTCATGGATTTATTAAGGTATTGTTTTCTCTTTATTCAACCCGCCACCCACCCGCCCTTCATCCACAAGATTGATCCTAACACCCCCACAGGTTATGAGTCAACCCGCACATCACTACTATCAGCTACTAAAGCCGCTTTCTATCACTCTAAATTTCAAGCTTTTGCCTCGTCAAAACTTTTTTCACACCTTAAGCCTCCCCCTTAATCCTCCACCGCCTCGCCCTCCCTCCTCTCCTCTCCTCTCCTCTCCTCCCTTCCCGACCCTCCATCCTCCCTCTACTCAAAGAAGGTCAAAGAAGGTCAACAATATCAGCTCCTCATTTACTCAGCTTATTGAGTCCACTGGTCCCATTCTGGCAAAAACTATCCTACGATTTGACCTCTCTCTCCAGATGAAATCCTGTGACTAGTGAGGTCCGGCCGCCTGACAACCTGCCCACTAGACCCCACCCCCTCCTCCCTTCTCCAGACCATCTCTGGAGACCTTGTCCCATTCCTCACTTCCCTCATCAACTCATCACTGACCACTGGCTGCATCCCATCTGACTTCAAAATGGCCCTAGTCGCTCCCCTCCTCAAGAAACCAACACTTGACCTCCCTGACGTCAACCTACAGACCAGTATCCCTTTTTTATTTAATGTCCTTAACACTTTAGCGTGCTGTCTATGACCAACTCTCATGATCTCTCTCAGAAAGATCTCCTTGACCCTAAGCAGTCAGGCTTCAAGACACAACTGAGACCGCTCTCCTCTGCGTCATGGAGGCTCTCCGCTCAGCCAAAGCTGACTTTATCTCCTCTGTTTTCCTCCTCCGAGATCTATCCGTTGCCTTCAACACCCTGAACCATCAGATCCTCCTCTCCAGCCACTCAGGGCTGGGCGTCTCAGGCTCTATCAGATCCTCCTCTCCACCCACTCAGGCCTGGGCATCTCAGGCTCTATCAGATCCTCCTCTCCACCCACTCAGGCCTGGGCATCTCAGGCTCTATCAGATCCTCCTCTCCACCCACTCAGGGCTGGGCATCTCAGGCTCTGCACACTCTTGGATTGCATCCTACCTGGCAGACTGCTCCTACCAGGTGACGTGGAGAGGATCTGTGTCTGCACCACATACTCTCACTACTGGTGTTCCCCAGGGCTCGATTCTAATCCCTCTCCTCTTCTCTCTATACACCAAGTCACTCACCTCCGTCTTATGCTCACATGGTCTCTTCTATCATTGCTATGTGGATGACACTCAACTACTTTTCTCCTTCCCCCTTTTGACACCCAGTTGGCAACACACATCTCTGCTTGCCTGACAGATATCTCAGTTTGGATGTCGGCCCATCACCTCAAGCTCAACCTCGACAAGACGGAGCTGATCTTCCTCCCAGGGAAGGGCTGCCTACTCCAAGACCTCTCCATCACGGTTGACAATTCCACAGTGTCCCCCTTCCAGAGTGCAAAGAACCTTGACGTGACCTTGGAGAACATCCTGTCATTCTCTGCAAACATCAAAGCAGTGACTCGGTCCTGCAGGTTCATGATTTACAACATCTGCAGAGTACGAACGTACCTCACACAGGAAGTGGTGCAGTTCCTAATGCAGGCTCTTGTCATCTTCTGTCTAGACTACTGCAACTCTCTGTTGGCGGTAATCCCTGCTTGTGCCATCAAACCCCTGCAGCTTATCCAGAACGCCGCAGCCCAACTGGTGTTCAACCTTCCCAAGTTCTCCCATGTCAGCATGCTCCCTTACACGCTCACACCCACTATAAGACAATGTTACTTGCCTACGGAACAGCAAAGGGAACTACCCCTCCCTACCTTCTGGCTATGCTCAAAACCTACACCCCAACCCAAGCACTTCATTTGGCCACCTCTGGTCTCTTGGCCCTCCCACCCCTACAAAGGGTCAGCTTCCTCTCAGCCCAGTCAAAACTCTTCTCTGTCCTGGCACCCCAATGGTGGAACCAACTTCCCCTTGAAGTTAGGACAGTATAGTCCCTGCCCATCTTCCAAAAATGGATGAAACCTTACCTCTTCAAAGAGTATCTTAAATGAATCTCACAGCGCCCCTCCCCACTGCCCCCCACCTACTAAAAAACAAATAAATAATAATAATAAATAAATGTACATTTTCCTACTAGCAGTGACTTTGCTGAAAACTACTTTATTGAGGGAAAATGCACTTACTATGCCTGTGATATGTGGTTGTCTCACCAAACTATCTTAAGATGAATGCACTACTTGTAAGTCGTTCTGGATAAGAGTCTGCTAAATGACTCAAATTTAAACGTAAAATGAGAATGACTGATTGACATGAGCGATGAGGCGGTACTGATCTCTACGGAAGCAAGAGGTGAAATAGCCCGATAATGTGAAAACAGGAGGACCATGGCACTAATCTGGGAGAATGGGGGAGATAAAGAAGCGTAATGAACTTCAAGCAGGAGAGTCATTGAGCTTTTACATTTCTCATGTTAAAAAGGTAGATTCTTTATCAAGGAATCTCCATCAAACCAGCAAAGAATGCCTGAAGAACCATTTTGAAATTTGTCTCACTCTCAACGTTTCGTCTTATATGTTCATATAAGGAGGGATGGAAAATGATCATTGGTTATTGATCAGATCCAACCGTCTGTTGAAGAAGGTGAGGACCAGAGCACAGCGTGGTAAGTGTTCATACTCTTATTTCAACTGAACACTAAATAACAAAAATAACAAAGAGAATGAACGAAAACCGGAACAGTCCTGTCAGGTGCAGAAACACAAAACAGAAAATAACTACCCACCAAAAACCCTGTGGGAAAAAGCTACCTACAGTGCCTTGCGAAAGTATTCGGCCCCCTTGAACTTTGCGACCTTTTGCCACATTTCAGGCTTCAAACATAAAGATATAAAATTGTATTTTTTTGTGAAGAATCAACAACAAGTGGGACACAATCATGAAGTGTCACAACATTTATTGGATATTTCAAACGTTTTTAACAAATCAAAAACTGAAAAATTGGGCGTGCAAAATTATTCAGCCCCTTTACTTTCAGTGCAGCAAACTCTCTCCAGAAGTTCAGTGAGGATCTCTGAAGGATCCAATGTTGACCTAAATGACTAATGATGATAAATACAATCCACCTGTGTGTAATCAAGTCTCCGTATAAATGCACCTGCACTGTGATAGTCTCAGAGGTCCGTTAAAAGCGCAGAGAGCATCATGAAGAACAAGGAACACACCAGGCAGGTCCGAGATACTGTTGTGAAGAAGTTTAAAGCCGGATTTGGATACAAAAAGATTTCCCAAGCTTAGTACATCCCAAGGAGCACTGTGCAAACGATAATATTGAAATGGAAGGAGTATCAGACCACTGCAAATCTACCAAGACCTGGCTGTCCCTCTAAACTTTCAGCTCATACAAGGAGAAGACTGATCAGAGATGCAGCCAAGAGGCCCATGATCACTCTGGATGAACTGCAGAGATCTACAGCTGAGGTGGGAGACTCTGTCCATAGGACAACAATCAGTCGTATATTGCACAAATCTGGCCTTTATGGAAGAGCGGCAAGAAGAAAGCCATTTCTTAAAGATATCCATAAAAAGTGTTGTTTAAAGTTTGCCACAAGCCACCTGGGAGACACACCAAACATGTGGAAGAAGGTGCTCTGGTCAGATGAAACCAAAATTGAACTTTTTGGCAACAATGCAAAACGTTATGTTTGGCGTAAAAGCAACACAGCTGAACACACCATCCCCACTGTCAAACATGGTGGTGGCAGCATCATGGTTTGCGCCTGCTTTTCTTCAGCAGGGACAGGGAAGATGGTTAAAATTGATGGGAAGATGGATGGAGCCAAATACAGGACCATTCTGGAAGAAAACCTGATGGAGTCTGCAAAAGACCTGAGACTGGGATGGAGATTTGTCTTCCAACAAGACAATGATCCAAAACATAAAGCAAAATCTACAATGGAATGGTTCAAAAATAAACATATCCAGGTGTTAGAATGGCCAAGTCAAAGTCCAGACCTGAATCCAATCGAGAATATGTGGAAAGAACTGAAAACTGCTGTTCACAAAGGCTCTCCATCCAACCTCACTGAGCTCGAGCTGTTTTGCAAGGAGGAATGGGAAAAAATGTCAGTCTCTCTATGTGCAAAACTGATAGAGACATACCCCAAGCGACTTACAGCTGTAATCGCAGCAAAAGGTGGCGCTACAAAGTATTAACTTAAGGGGGCTGAATAATTTTGCACGCCCAATTTTTCAGTTTTTGATTTGTTAAAAAAGTTTGAAATATCCAATAAATGTCGTTCCACTTCATGATTGTGTCCCACTTGTTGTTGATTCTTCACAAAAAAATACAGTTTTATATCTTTATATTTGAAGCCTGAAATGTGGCAAAAGGTTGCAAAGTTCAAGGGGGCCGAATACTTTCGCAAGGCACTGTAAGTATGGTTCCCAATCAGAGACAACGATAGACAGCTGTCCCTGATTAAGAACCAAACCTGGCCAAAACAAAGAAATACAAAAACATAGAAAAAGGAACATAGAATGCCCACCCAAATCACACCCTGACCAAACCAAAACAGAGACATAAAACGCTCTAAGGTCAGGGCGTGACATTTATATAAGGAGGGATAGAAAATGATCATTGATTTATGATCAGATTCAACCTTTTATATAAGGAGGGATAGAAAATGATCATTGGTTATTGATGAGATTCAACCTTATATCTAAGGAGGGATAGAAAATGATCATTGATTTATGATCAGATTCAACCTTTTATTTAAGGAGGGATAGAAAATGATCCTTGGTTTATGATCAGATTCAACCTTATATGTAAGGAGGGATAGAAAATGATCCTTGGTTTATGATCAGATTCAACCTTTTATATAAGGAGGGATAGAAAATGATCATTGGATATTGATGAGATTCAACCTTTTATATAAGGAGGGATAGAAAATGATCCTTGGTTATTGAGGAGATTCAACCTTTAATATAAGGAGGGATAGAAAATTATTCTTTGTTTATGATCAGATTCAACCTTTTATATAAGGAGGGATAGAAAATGATCATTGGTTATTGATGAGATTCAACCTTTTATATAAGGAGGGATAGAAAATGATCCTTGATTTATGATCAGATTCAACCTTTTATATAAGGAGGGATAAAAAATGATCCTTGATTTATTTTCAGATTCAACCTTTTATATAAGGAGGGATAGAAAATGATCATTGGTTATTGATGAGATTCAACCTTTTATATAAGGAGGGATAGAAAATGATCATTGGTTATTGATCAGATTCAACCTTTTATATAAGGAGGATAGAAAATTATCATTGGTTATTGATGAGATTCAACCTTTTATATAAGGAGGGATAGAAAATGATCATTGGTTATTGATGAGATTCAACCTTTTATGTAAGGAGGGATAGAAAATGATCATTGGTTATTGATGAGATTCAACCTTTTATATAAGGAGGGATAGAAAATGATCCTTGGTTTATGATCAGATTCAACCTTTTATATAAGGAGGGATAGAAAATTATTATTGGTTATTGAAGAGATTCAACCTTTTATATAAGGAGGGATGGAAAATGATCATTGGTTATTGATGAGATTCAACCTTTTATATAAGGAGGGATAGAAAATGATCATTGGTTATTGATCAGATTCAACCTTTTATATAAGGAGGATAGAAAATTATCATTGGTTATTGATGAGATTCAACCTTTTATATAAGGAGGGATAGAACATGATCATTGGTTATTGATGAGATTCAACCATTTATATAAGGAGGGATAGAAAATGATCATTGGTTATTGATGAGATTCAACCTTTTATGTAAGGAGGGATAGAAAATGATCATTGGTTATTGATGAGATTCAACCTTTTATATAAGGAGGGATAGAAAATGATCCTTGGTTTATGATCAGATTCAACCTTTTATATAAGGAGGGATAGAAAATTATTATTGGTTATTGAAGAGATTCAACCTTTTATATAAGGAGGGATGGAAAATGATCATTGGTTATTGATCAGATTCAACCTTTTATATAAGGAGGGATAGAAAATGATCCTTGGTTATTGATGAGATTCAACCTTTTATATAAGGAGGGATAGAAAATGATCCTTGGTTTATGATCAGATTCAACCTTTTATATAAGGAGGGATAGAAAATGATCATTGGTTATTGATGAGATTCAACCTTTTATATAAGGAGGGATAGAAAATGATCCTTGGTTATTGAGGAGATTCAACCTTTTATATAAGGAGGGATAGAAAATGATCCTTGGTTATTGATGAGATTCAACCTTTTATGTAAGGAGGGATAGAAAATGATCCTTGGTTATTGAGGAGATTCAACCTTTTATATTAAGGAGGGATAGAAAATGATCCTTGGTTATTGATGAGATTCAACCTTTTATGTAAGGAGGGATAGAAAATGATCCTTGGTTATTGATGAGATTCAACCTTTTATGTAAGGAGGGATAGAAAATGATCATTGGTTATTGATCAGATTCAACCTTTTATATAAGGAGGGATAGAAAATGATCCTTGGTTTATGATCAGATTCAACCTTTTATATAAGGAGGGATAGAAAATGATCATTGGTTATTGATGAGATTCAACCTTTTATGTAAGGAGGGATAGAAAATGATCATTGGTTATTGATGAGATTCAACCTTTTATATAAGGAGGGATAGAAAATGATCCTTGGTTATTGAGGAGATTCAACCTTTTATATAAGGAGGGATAGAAAATGATCATTGGTTATTGATGAGATTCAACCTTTTATATAAGGAGGGATAGAAAATGATCCTTG
Organism: Oncorhynchus clarkii lewisi; assembly: GCF_045791955.1. Lineage (NCBI taxonomy): Eukaryota > Metazoa > Chordata > Actinopteri > Salmoniformes > Salmonidae > Oncorhynchus > Oncorhynchus clarkii. The sequence continues at coordinate 10,940,734 of NC_092152.1, forward strand.
GTTATTGAGGAGATTCAACCTTTTATATAAGGAGGGATAGAAAATGATCCTTGGTTACTGATGAGATTCAACCTTTTCAATCCAAATTAAAAATACACATCCATAAACTACATGACATTCTCTCACAGAAATATTTAAGCATTGATGAAATATAAATATAGTTACAACATTGTTTCTTCATACTATCTAACTATCTATTGTTATTATTTATTTATTTATTATTACCTAAGATAAAGAGCAACAAACCTTGCAGGCTGCGAGAAATAGATAGATAAGAGGTGTTGACAAAGTCAACTCCGTTGAGCAAACAGCTGGAACCTGAGAATACTCTTACTAAGTAAAGCTAATTAGATTAGTTGTCCATTCTTTGTATCCCTGCGGGCCATGCTTCATCTAATACCTTGAAGAAGTGGATTGGTGTAGCTGCTGTTATCTTATTGACATCTTGTGTCTGACTAGTGAGGCATGTAGTATAAGAGTCGTTCTGTAAAAGTAACTTCTGTATTTATATGCAACTCTATACTGTTCTAGTAAGCATACCAGTATTGCACTTGTTTAAGACCTCAAGGTACCTCTTAGCTTCCCTGGTCAGGATGACCTGTCTTAGCCTTGACCTTGTAGACAGCTCTGTCTTAGTTGGCGCAGATAAGTGGCACCTCTCTTCAGTTCCAATATCATACACAATGCAGTCGAACACCCTGCCAGTGACACTCTGGTTGAGGCAGTTATTCAACACTTCAGGGCATTTACCCAACTGGCCAGTGGCCTGTGTCTCTGTGCCCGTGTGACTCGGGAGTCGAGACTAAACCCTCCGTCTACGTCTAGCCTCGCTTTCCCCAACTCCCCCCTATTGTGAGATGGCCTTTTTTTAGAGGTGAATGGGAGATCTTGAAGAGAGAAGTGAAAGGGCTAGGACATGTATCTCTAATTGGAAATAGGACGGAAAGAGGAGGGTCGGGGGGGGGGGGGGGGGGCATGGTGCTCTGTGCACAGAGCTGAAAGTGATACCCTTGTCTGTTCTAGCCTTCCCCACTCCAGCCTGCTCCACTCCGGCCTGCTCCATCCTGAGGATACCTGAGAGTGGGGGTCTCCTGGGAAATCGACTAAGGACTTTCAACGGCCATGAAAGGGAGAGGAATCAAACACAAGAAAACTCCTACAATATACAGTACCCCTCCCCAGAGCAGGGCGGCCTGATGAAATATTATCTGTACAGCCACTGTACAATGGGGAAGGACAGAGCCCTTAATATACAGAGCGGGTCTTTACAGTGAGTGGGAGGGACAGGCATTGCTCTGCTCTCAACCTCATCATTGGTAATGTAGATATTGTATCCAGGGAATCAGGAGGTCCTTCTTGGGACTTTAAAGAGGAACTCTCCAACATATTGACTACTGGGTCATTCAACTGCGTTCTCTCTTTGCATCGTCTGCTGTACACTTTTGTACGGTGAACAATCTCTGTGCTCCGATTGCAATTTTGTAAGGTGGGAGCTTCACACAGTTAGGACGCATTCAAAACAATACGATTCTACTTTCAGATCATGTTTGACTGATTATGCTACATCATTGATGTGATTCAAGGACAAGAATGTTATCTCATCATTCAACATTATCAGACAGATAATCTGACTTTTGGGATGGATATGGCGATGTGGAGATTCCTGAAGAGTAGCTAGCTATGTGTCAACAACATAGTCTTTATCAGTGAGGTGGTTACTCCCCAGATTTGCATGTATGTACTGTACATGGGTCTACTTGGCAGCTATCCAGTAGATGTTAGGCATGGTGAACATTGCTGGGCTTCGGTGTCAAGTGTGTGGGTGGGTGGGTGGGTGCGTAGGCTGTCCTGTTTAAAACACAACCACGAAGTCCTCACCCAGGTCAGACCATTCATTTCCTGCTGAGAAGGTGCTCGGTCATGTTCAGAATTGTGGGATTGGAAAAGGGCCTTTAGCACAGTCACTTCCAAATGCGCTCCCCTTTCACGTCTCTGCAGTCAAACTGCACTCCATACATTGCTGAAGGGGAGCTGCACGCTGGATGTAACCCAACCCCTGTGGAGGTCATAATGTGTCAAAACATTAAATAGCCATACAGTGGAGCTGTTTCCAATACGGATCAGATACACACACACACACACACACACACACACACACGCACATACATACAAACATACAGACACATCCACACACACAAAACATGTAACTCGTGCTCATTGAGCATCGAGCATGGAGATAATTGGGCTCACCATTGTGTGCTTCTGAATTGGACGGTTACCCAAGAAGCCTCATGTTAGTCCGTGTACATTTGCTTTGAAGGTGGCGGACAGAAAAACACAACCCCAGTAAGAACAGAACCTGAGAGACCCTGGTTCACCCACAACTGTATTTTATGCTCATGCACAGAGACAAACGGACATCAGTGACATCCGCATCCAGGAACGACAGGAAGTGTGTTTGGGACTTTGGCCTGGGCTACTTTATAATGCAACCACAGGACATCATTCACAAACATATATTAAAATAGCTCACCCATTTCAAAAAATATATATATATATATATTTAAAGAGGTAATCTGTGATAGCTACATCCATTTTTTAATCTACAATGCCTTGGCTTTAAGACCCTCTGATCACCTCTCTCCTGATATGTTGCAGATCTTAGACAATCATAGAGACATTTCCATGATCTAATAATAATCACCTGCAAAGTACAGCCCTGAGATATTTGGGAAACATGGAGTTTGCATTGATCTGAGTTTGCAAAGACCTGGTGTTCTTCAGAAGTCAATGCATTATTCACGCCTTCATTGGCTCATGTGACCGTTTCTATTATATTGTCCTCTCTGCTTGGATAACAATCTTTTACAAAAGGACACAAAGCATTCTCCATATCTCGCTACGCTTGCAGGTGTGTGCATGTCTCCACACAAGCACTTCACACTAGTCCACGCTTAGCATTGCAGACATTCATGTTTCAATAGCAGCACTTACAGATGAGCTAGACCGGGCTGGCAGTGTGACAGGAGCTCTCTGCGCTCCAGCTGCATTATAAGGGCATGAGTGAGGGATAATTCAAGGACCATAGACACCTGAGGCTGCAATGAAACAGCCTTGCATCAGTTCTAATGAACATTGCAAAGTGACTGAAAGAATAATATCATGACTTATTATTTAAATAGCTCCTTTAATGACATGGACCTTGTCCCTCTACATATTGTTATTGTAGCTTTTTCCTTTCCCTCCTCCTCTCTCTCTCTCTCCCTCTCTCTCTCTCCCTCTCTCTCTCTCTCTCTCTCTCTCTCTCCCTCTCTCGCTCCCCCTCTCTATCTCTCTCCCTCTCTCGCCCCCTCTCTCTCTCTCTCTCTCTCCCTCTCTCTCTCTCTCTCTCCCTCTCTCTCTCTCTCTCTCTCTCTCTCTCTCGCTCCCCCTCTCTATCTCTCTCCCTCTCTCGCCCTCTCTCCATCTCTCGCCCTCTCTCTCTCTCTTTCTCTCTTTCTTGCTCTCTCTCCCTCCCTCGCTCTCCCTCGCTCTTTCTCCCCCCCTCTCTCTCTCCCTCTCTCGCCCTCTCTCTCTCTCTCTCCCTCTATTGCCCTCTCTCTACCCCTCTCTCCCTCTCTCCCTCTCTCCCTCTCTCTCTCTCTCCTTCTCTCTCGCTCTCTTTCTCTCTCTCTCTCTCTCTTTTGCTCTCTCTCCCTCCCTCCCTCCCTCTCTCTCTTTCTACTCATCCTGTGTTCTGTCGCTCTTTCTCTTCTTTTTTTGATGCCCCTTGCTCTCCTCTCTCCCTCAGCAGATGGGGAGTATGGCCCAGTTCTACCCTTTGTTCTGGAGTCCCCAGAGAGTACTGGCTTGTTGGACTGCTGAACTCCCCATATCTCATACAAAATTCAACAACCTCTCATTTCATTTTAGAAAACCATGGAATGCACTTGCTTCTGAATCCATTTGAATGATATTTTGGCCATTTGCTTGGCCTCTTGTTTTATTATACAACAAGGTATGGGACAGTATAATTGCTTGCATGGTTGTACATGATATCACCCCTCACGGCTGATGGTCCAAGAGAGAATATTATTCAATATAAGTGCTTTTTATTCTAAATACAATATGTATTCTTTGGAAACTTACAACAACAACAAAATACCACAAAGAACATTAGGCTGGAGAGAGAGAAACTATGTTAAAATTGGGATAAGAAAAATTGAGGACCTTTTTAATTATGACATTGCACAGACCAATCTGTGTCAGTGGCAACAATCAATCAATCAAATTTTATTTTTAAGCCCTTTTTACATTAGCCGATGTCACAAAAGTGCTGTACAGAAACCCAGCCAAAAAACCACAAACAGCAAGTAAATGCAGATGTAGAAGCACGGTGGCTAAGAAAAACTCCCTAGAACTAGACTATAGGCTATATAGTTTGCCTTCCCTTTCATCGCTATAAACATATTCATTTTGTATAACTTTTTTTTCTTTCATAATGGACAGATACAATTATATTGGTTAGAGCGTTGGACTAGTAACCGAAAGGTTGCAAGATTGAATCCCCGAACTGACAAGGTAAAAATATGTCGTTCTGCCCCTGAACAAGGCAGTTAAACCCACTGTTCCTAGGCCGTCATTGTAAATAAGAATTTGTTCTTAACTGACTTGCCTACCACTATTAATCCACCAATTTGATTACCATTAATGTACCTCCAGACAGAGTGTGACTGCATACAAAAAGTGAAAAGATGTTTTTGAAACATGATGGTGCACATGAAGCCATAGGATACTTGCACGCGTGTTGGGTCTCGGGTTCTCTCATAGCCCCCACCATTGCGGCAGAAGGATGGCGGGGTTGTTTTTATTTTTCATAACGCCCACATCTACATTTTTAATAAGAGTGAAACCTCAACCCGTATTGTCGCTCAGCTGTTTTTGAGACCATTGTTTATTTAGAATCGACATGATAGCACCAGTAGCGTTCTAATGAGTGGAGATAGGTTATAGATATGACAGCACATAGTGGAGATAGTAGCGATATCATCAGAGTTTCGCCCATCACAGAAATGTTTGGAGCGGATATCCCTTCCAATAATAATTATTATCAAAACGTTGAATTACAGTGTTTTTATGAGGATTTCCAAGAAATTGTATTGCCAGTCTGGACTCCGAATCAATTAAAGTTTGTATAGCATTAACAAAAAGAATCGTGCCAAGTAAGTTAAAATAGCCCCAATTATGTTGTAAAATGAGTAACGGTAAAGGCAACTTTATCGACCATGTTGGAGTTGGAAACACTAACTTCCAACAACGTTATCAATGTTGTTCATCCCCATTAAATAAGCACGGCTATTCCTGTGATTTCGTGAAAACCAGACATAAGAGTTGGACAACTTATTGGTATGTCATTAAAGAGTGGTGTTTACAAATAAAAACAACGAAATAGAACACATTTGGTCACATCGGTGACAAATCGGATAAAACTCAATATAGATAGGTTCGGAACGCAGCCCAGTAGGCTACTGGCTAGCTATATGATAGACCTGAGCACCACGCCAAATCCGATAATTTACTTGTTTACCAGTTATAGCGGGTCACATGAGTCAGGCAAGTACAGATGGCTGCTTTGTTAATAATCAGATAACGGTGTGTGAATAAATACGCTAAATAATTTAACACCGCATTATATTGCCTATTATTCTCCACATTGATCGAGATTAAGGGGCACGCGGTGTGACTGGTTAAAACCAGGGGGAGGGAACAGAAGCGGCAGGTACAAACAGACACTTTCATAAATAATTTCGAAACATTTTTAACACGCCTTTTCTACGGAGGAGTGGGCTAATCTGAAAATGTACAGATGATCCTATTAGGCATGGCTCAAATGAAAATGTTCAAAATTCATTGACAGTCTGCACTCTAGTTTAGTCTAAACCGAAGGTGACTGCATAAAATGAGGGTAAAAGAGTGTAAGTATAACTCATTTTGGTAAGTGTGTGTGTGAGAGAGAGAGAGCGAGAGAGAGCATGCTCGCTCGCGTGTGGCTACTTTGCGAGCAAGCAGACGTGTGCGTGGCGGGTTTACTAAGAAAGTGTGTTCTATCCAGAGTCCTGAGGGACACTGATCACAGTGTGTGGAGGGGACCCGAGCGCTCACCAGCTGACAGCGCGTGCTTCAATGAGGCTATCCAACACCTTGGACCACGGGCCTGCCAACAATAGCCTGAAATTAATGCACACTCCGATTACAATTAATTTAGTAAATGTCACCAAAACTCAACATGTAACTAATGTTATGGGTAGGCCTAGAGTGAAAAGGATTTTACTCAAAGTATAACTAGTTAAAGTTAGCCTACTTATTTTTGTGGAAGGTGCCATGTACTGTTGCTCTAAAGTAAACCACAGAACATTAGTAATAATTGTATTGTAATTCCTAATTATATGCTCTAAATACTCAAGTTAGAATGCATCATTTTTGGACTAGAAGGTCCAACATATAAAGAGCGATTTGTGGACACGTTTTTTTTATTTTTTTAAACTATGATTCACTTATACAATAAGTTACAGAGAAAATTGAGTGTCATTTTTTAAATTTGATTTGAGATATTTACATAAAGATAATACTTTTATTCAAGATATAATTTGTGCGCTGTAAATATATTTTAGTGATGGTTTAACTTTTACGTGAGCGTCTTATAGGCATAGGCTATTTAGTGGTTTGTTTTCTGAGCTCTTAAATTATATAACGCATTTGCAAACTATTTTGAATTATGATTGATGCAATTATTTGACACAGCCTACGTTAAATTATTATTATTACTATTTCAAGCCAACAATCCATACTAAAGATGCACAGACTTCAGATAAACAAGATGAACGGATAACTTTAGGGCCTATGGATAGGCATATATGCAGGAAAAAGTTAATCGAAACAACAATAAAATAAAAGTTGTCTATCATTATTAGCTTTATATAGCCTACACGTAAGAGATACACCGAATTATCTCGAATATCCACGAGGTCACAGAAGATGATTTTGTTTTACACATTTCAATAATGAAGTCAAGCTGAAGACGAGCCAAATGAAAGGACTTCTCCGGTGACAGCTAAACCCCTACTAGGGTTTATTTATAAATGCATTTGATAAAAATAAATAATAATAACACCTATTATAAGTCTAACAGGTAGGCATATAATTATACTACTACTACTACTACTACCACCACTACTACTACTACTACTACTACTACTACTACCACCACCACTACTACTGCTACTACTACTACTACTGCTACTACCACCATTACTACTACTACTACTGCTGCTACTACTACCACTGCTACTACTACTACTGCTACTACCACTACTACTACTACTACTACTACTACTACTACTACTACTACTACTACCACTACCACCACTACTACTACTACTACTACTACTACTACTACTACTACTACTACTACCACCACTACTACCACCACCACTACTGCTACTGCTACTACTACTACTAATGCTACTGCTGCTACTACTGCTACTACTATTACTACTACTACTACTACCACCACTACTACCACCACCACTACTGCTACTGCTACTACTACTACTACTACTGCTACTACTACTACTAATGCTACTGCTGCTACTACTGCTACTACTATTACTACTACTACTACTACTACTACTACTACCACCACTACTACCACCACCACTACTGCTACTGCTACTACTACTACTACTACTGCTACTACTACTACTAATGCTACTGCTGCTACTACTGTTACTACTATTACTACTACTACTACTACTACTACTACTACCACCACTACTACCACCACCACTACTGCTACTGCTACTACTACTACTGCTACTACTACTACTAATGCTACTACTACTACTACTACTACTGCTACTACTACTACTACTACTACTACTACTACTACCACCACTACTACCACCACCACTACTACTACTGCTACTACTACTACTACTACTGCTACTACTACTACTAATGCTACTGCTGCTACTACTGCTACTACTATTACTACTACTACTATTACTACTTTTACTACTACTACTACTACTACTACTACTACTACTACTACTACTAATAATAATAATCATCATCATCATCATCGTCGTCATATTTCTCCTCTGTCCCGCAAGTGTTCCTGCATGTCGTGCAATGAAAAGGTAATTGTTATCATGGTCTTTCATGGAATAGTTGTGTGATGGTTGTAACGTTAGTGTTCGTATTTTCTTTGCTTATCAACATCTTGAAGCACTGAAACAACAGAAAATGATGGTTTTCAACTTGCTTATTTTATTCTCAAAATGAAAAGAACATAAACCAGTTAATGGCAAACCAGTTTTTTTTTAAACATTTGAAATGACACATTTAAATGAAAAAAATAAATGAAAACAATTAGGAATAATTAAGCTTCAATCATCCAATGAAAGCACAGACACACATGTTAATTTGAAGTGAATAGCCCAAAATACAAAAAGAACACAACATTGATATATTAAATATCAAATTGGCAGGCCTACTAAAAAAACACAATGGTTCAATAACAAAGTAATGTTACTCCAAGCCTCTGGCTCTTGTTTTAAAGTGCGAATTGTTAACTTTTGAAGTCGCAAACAAATTCATACGATTCATTTACAAACAATGAAATCATGATCATGAGCAGTATAAGGAAATATAATTACAAACAACCTTTACATTTAAAAATATCAGGCAATTTCTTGGAAGACAGCGTTTTGTCCATGCTGTGATATTGGGAAAGCCCGTGGCAATGCTGCGCGCGACAGACGACATGGCAGAGGGGTCTTTCCTTATATGTCTCAATGAGACGATCAATTCTATTGGCAGAACCGAATTATCTGACATAAAATCATCTTTATCTAACAGTTAATAAAATAGAACTCTCAAACGAAACAAACCGATTTTGGAAAGCCCAATCTATCATATTATAAAATGTAGGCTATGCTAGCATCAGATATTATTGACACGATTAGAAAGTCTCTGGTGAAGTTTCAAAATGAGTGATGGCTGGGAAGTTTGAGTTCAGATAGTTCGTCTTCGCTCTGGAGCTCCATCTGCATCTCATCTGAGTCGCTGAAATGAGAGTGCGGGGAGAACTCTCCGTCGCTGCGGTTGGACCGGGGGGAGTCTTTTCTGCTCTCCAAGTCGGAAGTAGGTGTCCCTGAGGGAGAGCGTATCTCCTGCTCCATCAAAGCAGAGAACGAGCCGTCTTCGAAGGGGAATGGGATTCCGTTAAACTGGACTGGCAGCCCCGTGCCTGAGCCCCTTCGGCAGGTGGATGAGGAGGATCCCCGGGGACTCTCCTTGGCGGACAACAGGTCACACTTTGGCGAGTCAACACCGGGACCCTGCAGCAGATCCGCCAGCGCGTTGATGTAGATTTGGGCCATCTGCAGGGTATCGTATTTGGAAAGCTTCTTGTCGTCGTCGAAAGCAGGGATGACACTGCGCAGCTCGTCGAAGGCATGGTTCAGTCCATGCATCCGTCTTCTCTCCCGCGCATTGGCAGCCTGGCGCCTCTGCTTCTGGACTCCGTTGCCAGGTTTGGATGGGGCTCTCTGTCTGCCATCCTCGGTGCTCACCGAACCCTTGAGCCGACACAACTCCCGCACTTTGAGCGGGCTCTTGGAACTTTTTCTAAAGTTTGGGCTGTGACCGGATGCGGGGGACATGCTAGAGCTGGGCGAGTGCAGCAGGTATTCGGCGTGTGCCGCGCAGGTGCCAGCAGGCTGCACGGGTGCCAGCCAGGCGCGTGGGTCACTGCTGTCCATGAGTGCCAGACTTGATGGGTACTCGCTCTGCTCCCCCCTCTCCATTCTCGACTGCTGCACCTTGCTACTCTCCTTCGCGTCTTTACTCCATTCCTCAACACTGATAACATCCATTTAAAAATGTATAAATCAGGTGGCTTGCAGGACTAAAGAACTTAACCAAATATAAAACGCTATCAAAAATGTTTCTTTAGCAACGTGTGCTTTCACAGTGTCGCGTGCAGGACTCCTCTAGCGTCTCAAGGCGCGGAGTCGCTTTAAAAAGCGGCACGCGCCTGGGAGCCCCCCTTCTCATGCTGGTCGCGTGGCGCTTTGACCAATAAGAGCGGTTGGGGCAGGCGCGTGTTGGCGACCAATGAGAAGTCTCCGTAAACCCGAGAGAGGTTATTATGTCTGGACTGTTTATAATAACGTATCGGTTTAAAGACTGTTTAACTGGGTGGCTAGCACAAAGGGAAGTCCTTCAGAACACACACATGGATAGAGCAATATGGTTAATAGTGTGGACAGCACGAGCTTCAACTCGTGGACTGATTGAGGATGTCCGTGCACCTGCCCAATCCAACAGGCATGTGTGTTTCTTTGGCTCATGCCAGATATCCTCAATTCTACAGATAGAGAGTCGTTTCGAAATTGGCAATGTATGCATCATAGGCTCGGAACTAATGTTCAGAATACTGCCACGAAAGGAATCACGCACTTCATTTGTCAAATTAAAATGGAGATTCATAAAGAGATAACCACCATCATCATCATTATCATCATGTACCATGTGGCTCTATAGGGCCTATACATTTTGGCCAGTTTATAAGTTACTCAACATTAAAATAAAATAGTTCAAAGACAAAATGTTTTAAATGCTTAAAATATGTTCCATATACTGTACCTCCATCCAATGTACAAAAAATATGGCTATGCGTTAAGGTAAGCTATAACATTTCCAGATTTAAATTCAGAAAGTAAAGGGTAGCCTCGTTCGAACCATTCTGCTCTTGTGAGTTCACGTTCTGTTTCGGTAGCTTTCGGTCGCGAAACAGGGTGTATGCTCCCAAGATCAGGATTGGTCCTACGAGGTTACGAAAAGGGCGCCAACTAGGCAAAGAATATAACATCCTGCAATCTTAGAAAAAAAAAGGTTATTTGGGGTTCTTTTTGTAGAACACATTTTGATTCAGTTAAGTAGGGTTCTGAAGAACTAACCCTATAAAATGGTTCCACATATGAACTAAGTGAACACTTTTTGGCTCTATATGGAACCTTTTTCTTAAGAGTGTGGACTGGTTCTAGGGACTGAAAAAAGTTTGACCAAAGAACTTGGCTCCTGGGGTCCGTGATCATTGTCAATTCACCGCTCCTCTATTCCATGAATGTTAAGGCCATCTCGAATTTCATTTTCTTTTGTACAGGTTTAAAACCTTTTGATCCGACTTACGGAACGCCCTGTTGGTAAAAGAGCTTCACAGGGACCGGAAACATGAGCAGGGGGCTCGACAGCGCTTTTACTGTCAGAAGAGCAGTGGCAAGCTCAGAGAGGTTGTGTGTGTGTGTGTGTGTGTGTGTGTGTGTGTGTGTGTGTGTGTGTGTGTGTGTGTGTGTGTGTGTGTGTGTGTGTGTGTGTGTGTGTGTGTGTGTGTGTGTGTGTGTGTGTGTGATAGAGAGAGAGAGAGAGAGAAAGCGAGCGTGATGGAGTGTGTGTGAGCGAGTGAACGAGTGAGGGTGTGTGGAACAGTGTGCTCGCAGCATTTCATTTTAGACGGGCCCACTCCCTTTACTGCCTCTGGACAGTCAAAATCCTAGAAGGATGAGAAAAAGACATACGTCTGAACGAAATAAAGAATATGAAAAAATGGGTTACAAACTACTGTTAAATAAACGAATCATAATAGACAACCAGCTAGCCTATATGCAAACCATTCACAATGTCACTTTCTGAACTCTCAGTTAAAATTAAAATATATAAGGCTACTGAATAATAACAATAACAATAACAATAATAATAATAGTCTAATAATAATAATAAAGTATAGAGGAGAGGAAGTCAAACAAATAAATAAATAGCAGGATTAGATTCATGTAATGTCTTCAGATATGATTTTAGTTATTATTATTATTATTATTATTCGAAATGCTATATGTATTCTGAAGCTGAAAAAATTGTATACAGGTCTATTTAAACATATTAAATTGAAAGACTATAGCCTACTGAAAGTTTAGCAATCTTAAACATGCGAGATCAACCCGCACATGCACGATAGCCGACCAAATCCCACAATTTCTGAGATAAAATGACATTCATCTTTTCACTTTTTATTCATGTATTCTTAAGGCGTCGAGGCTAGGAGACTGGCGCCTAGGTCCGTCTCCCCACCTACAAGCCGCCGTCCAGTGAGGCTGGAATGGCTCCCAAAGCAAACAACAGGTTGGATATTGTAGCTGTCGATTATTAAAGTGTCGCAGGCACAATGGTGACTCTATGTTCCATTCGATACGCTTGGGGGACTCTTTGGAAAATGGGCACAAAATGTGTCCCCGTGGGGGCTTCCAGCGTGATCGAGTCTGCGTGCTGCTCACCCCATTTCTGTCTCCGGGGAAACGAGGTGCACTGGACGGATGCAGTAATAGGCTGACGTAATATTAATAAATAATAATAATGTATCTGTGGACCATTGGTATTTACTTTGGTATTTTTAAAGCCTTCGTGGAAAAGGCCAGATTCGGATGGTTGGGTGCTTTTTTTGGCACTAATGAATTCGTGTCTACAACTTCAGGCAACGTTTGATAAAGGCTTTATCATACATAGTCTGTGCAGGCATCTCTCTCTCTCTCTCTCTCGCTCTCTCTCTCTCTCTCTCTCTCTCTCTCTCTCTCGCTCTCTCTCTCGCTCTCTCGCTCTCTGTCTCCCTCTCTCTCTGTCTCTCTCTCTCTCTCTCTCACTCTCTCTCTCTCTCTGTCTCTCTCTCTCTCTCTCTCTCTCTCTCTCTCTCTCTCTCTCTCTCTCTCTCTCTCTCTCTGTCTCTCTCTCTCTCTCTCTCGCTCTCTCTCTCTCTCTCTCAATTCAAATAAATTCAAAGGGCTTTATTGGCACGGGAAACATATGTTGTCAAATCAAGTGAACTAGATAATACAACATAAACAGTAAACATTACACTCACTAAAGTTCAAAAGAAATAGAGACATTTAAAATGTCAATATTATGGTTATATACTGTGTTGTAACAATGTGCAAATAGTTAATGTACAAAAGGGAAAATAAATAAACGTAAATATGGGTCTTCACTGGTTGCCCTTTTCTTGTGGCAACAGGTCACAAATCTTGTTGCTGTGATGGCACACTGTGGTATTTCACCCAATATATATGGGAGTTTATCAAAATTGGATTTGGGTCTGTGTAATCTAAGGGAAATATGCTTCTCTAATATGGTCATACATTTAACAGGTTAGGAAGTGCAGCTCAGTTTCCACCTCATTTGGTGGGCAGTTTTCACATAGCCTGTCTTCTCATGAGAGCCAAGTCTGCCAACGGGGCCTCTCTCATTAGCAAGGCTATGCTCACTGAGTCTGTACATAGTCAAAGCTTTCCTTAAGTTTAGGTCAGTCACAGTGGTCAGGTATTCTGCCACTGTGTACTCTCTGTTTCGGGCTAAATAGCATTCTAGTTCGTACTGTTTTTTTGTTAATTCTTTCCAATGTGTCAAGTAATTATCTTTTTGTTTTCTCATGATTTGGTTGTGTCTATTTTTGTTGCTGTCCTGGGGCTCTGTTTGTGAACCAGGCCGCAGGACCAACTTGATTCGGGGACTCTTCTCCTGTTTCATCTCTCTGAAGGTGATGGCTTTGTTATGGAAGGTTTGGGAATCACTTCCTTTTAGGTGGATGTTGTGTTCTACGTCGAACACTGAGGATATTTTTGCAGTCTCTCTCTCGATCAAATAGCACAACATTATCTAACAAATGTTTGACAGGGAAACAGCGCCACTTGGTGGAGAAAAGTTAAACAACCCACTAGTTTGAGATATCACTGCTTGCTTCTAACGCTGACATCCCCTTGAATAGGTTCACACTATGTCAATTGTCCCAGAGTTTCATAAAAGGTGTAGAATAATTTATTCTGAGTAAAGAAAAATACTTCCTTTACACATAAACCAGCTAGCCTGTTTAAAAAAAAGTTATTCAACCTATATTTAACTAGGCAAGTCAGTTAAGAACACATTCTTATTTACAATGATGGGCTACCAAAAGGCAAAAGGCCTCCTGCGGGGACGGAGGCTGGGATCATTTAAAAAAAAATAGGACAAAACACACATCACGACATGAGGGACACTACATAAAGAGAGACCTAAGAAAACAACACAGCATGGCAGCAACACATGACAACACAGTATGACAGCAACACAACATGACAACAACATGGTAGCAACACATGACAATACAGTATGACAGCAACACAACATGACAACAACATGGTAGCAACACAACATGGTAGCAGCACATGACAACACAGTATGATAGCAACACAACATGACAACAACATGGTAGCAACACAACATGGTAGCAGCACATGGCAACACAGTATGACAGCAACACAACATGACAACAACATGGTAGCAACACAACATGGTAGCAGCACATGACAACACAGTATGACAGCAACACAACATGACAACAACATGGTAGCAACACAACATGGTAGCAGCACATGACAACACAGTATGACAGCAACACAACATGACAACAACATGGTAGCAACACATGACAATACAGTATGACAGCAACACAACATGACAACAACATGGTAGCAACACAACATGGTAGCAGCACATGACAATACAGTATGACAGCAACACAACATGACAACAACATGGTAGCAGCACATGGCAACACAGTATGACAGCAACACAACATGACAACAACATGGTAGCAACACAACATGGTAGCAGCACATGACAACACAGTATGACAGCAACACAACATGACAACAACATGGTAGCAACACAACATGGTAGCAGCACAACATGGTAGCAGCACAAAAAACATTGTACAAACATTATTGGGCACAGACAACAGCACAAAGGCAACAAAATATCACGTGAAGCAGCCACAACTGTCAGTAAGCGTGTCTATGATTGAATCTTTGAGTCTACTGTCCTTAATACTCATTACCAAACATGACATGGAGTGACAAGGAGTGGCATGATGGCACAAACAGACTGGTACCAACATAGAAATGTAATGAATTCATTATTCACTATAAACCAGCCATCACAGGACCACGTCCTGTTCCCTTATTGAACTCCAGAAAGAGGACGTTGACTTGCGTGGTACCGATGGGCTCTCCTAACCCAGCAACGGCTCCAGCTGTTCCAATAGGCAGGATTCTTCTATTGATATGACATTGAAAAAGAACTAACTGGGATGAAGATGAACATAACCTAGAACACTTCTACATTAATGTGGATGCTACCATGATTACGGATAATCCTGAATCACCGTGAATAAAAATGTTATTGTAATAGTGAGAGGTTAGGGGGGATTGATATTTGTGCGTCTGTAACTTTCTCACTTACTATTTCATTATTCTGAAGCACAACCAAAACAAACAGCAAATGCACCCAACAAGTTTGTAGAGTTACAAACTTGATGTAATCATTAGTACTAGGAATATGAGACCAAATACTAAACTATTGACTACTTTAATACATATATTAGTGAATTATTCCCAATACTTTGGTCCCCTAAAATGGGGAGGGACTATGTACAACAAGTGCTGTAATGTCTAAATGGTTCACCTGATATGGCTTGAAAATACCCTCAAATTAAAGCTGACAGTCAACTGGAGTACAGAGCCACAACAACAACAAAATGTGTCACTGTCCCAATACTTTTAGAGCTCACTGTATTTGTTTAAAACTAATCACTTCATGGTTTCATTTCAGAGAGCCAAATAATCCGTTTTTTTTTTTTGTTGCAAAATGCAATATATCAGCCTCACTCTCCGAGAACTCGTAGGTTTAACACAGTCAAAGGTAACGCATAACTACATTTGTGATCAATAACTGTACAAATTATACAACTGTGACATCAATATTTAAAATAAGGTAAACAAATAAATCATTCAATACAGTAATATGAGATATGTATGTAAATTATTTACATTTGACATTTTAGCCATTTAGGAGATGCTTTTATCCAGATAGCTATATATATATACACTTCATTTATTATTAACATCTAAAATATATGAATTAAAAGTGTAAGAACAGTAACATTTTACACACACATGAAGTTAGCCATAAGCAATCATTTCTGATGAAAAAACACAAATGTGAAAAATTGGTGGATGTAGCGCTCTGGAAATAAAGTCTTTAAATGGAAAAGTGAAACCTTATTTCCTGGCAAGCTTACACATTCACAGCAAAGACTACAAAACCCATACCACTGTAGAAAACAAGTTTATTAGACAAATTATACACAGAAAGCTTTGCCACTTGTAACAGAGGCCTCAGTTTGTTCCGTTTGAATAATATGCAACACATACAACAACATAGGCCTATATTAAATACTGTACACTATAATCAGTTGAACATGATCAAGTAATCCTGTACCTCCTATGTATGAAATAAAAAATGGTACGCGCATATCAAGTTGTGCATGCTTCTTTTTAAGATCTTGCCTCCTCTGTTATTAGCCAGCAAATCAAAATGAACTCAACATGACAAGAGAAAGCTCGTGTGTGTTCTGGAACTGGGAGGAAACCAAATGTGTAGGGTGACTGCTAACTCAAGGCTCATATGATATATTATTTTTTATTAAACAAAAATAGCGTCAACATGTAAAATATACACATTTCATAATGTCTCTGTCATTTATACTAAATAAAACTTCTTTAAACCTTGTCTGTGTCCTATTGTCATTCGATAGCCGTACTGCAGCTTAAGAAAATAACATCTAGAAGGCTTGCATCAAACACTGCTTCTGGTCTCTACGCACAACATTTGCGGTTTAGTCTTAAGATAACAAACTGAAAGCTCATTCTAAACAACTAACATTATTAAATATTAATACAGTGTTAGTGAAAAGGTTTGGTTCCTCTTTTCCCTTCACATTATTATTTTTTGACCCCCTCCCTCCAATAACCTCACCTTAATTAATGGTCTCGTCTAAACAATTGGCACTTTAAAAACGTTAGATAAACAGTACCCTTAACATTTAAGAAATAAAATAGAAAGATCTTTCAAAATGGCTGCCATCAGCTCTACAGTTCCAATGGCAAAAAAAATCCTATTGAAACAGGAGACTGGCGAGGAGAAGCCAGCCTGTGCTGATAAGGCTTGTGCTGAGGATGTTATTGGAAAGGGCTTCTCCTCAATCTGAGCCCAACTGTTTGCCCTTACAACAGTCAATTAGAGGACTGGAGAATGACACGATCGCACAGAAATGTGACTTTGTTTTCCTGACTGAGCCCTGGCAGAACTACAAGTAAGGTGAAAAACAACTTGAATATGATTTATGACGCAAACCAGAGTAAGACTATAGCACTCATTTAGCGGTTTTCAAAATTGGCTGAGAAAACAAGTAGACCGCTGAGAACAATGTGTTTTTTGTTGTTTTACTTTCTGACCAAACACATTCCACGCATTAAAATGTATTTTCAAAACAAATTCAATCAAATACATATAATAGCTTTAGCTGCTTTTTTAAAGTCATTTTTCTGTTGTCTTTTATCTCAGTTATTTTCAGTCCTTTTTGTGCCTCTATGCGTCTCTCAAGAAATGTCCGTTTAGAGGTTGAGGCTCTCACCTTGAAACAGACAGCACAGTACAGGTGAGAAAGAATTTCCAAACTACATACAATCAAACACAGGTCTGTGGGCACTGGTGCAGTGAGTGCAGTGGAATTGATAGAGTTGTACATGCACCAAAATGGCGGAGTGTTTCCAGAGCTCAGATGGTGAGGTCTCAGTATGCAGGGTAGCTGAGCCAATGGACACCCATTTTTGGGCAGATTTCAGATTTGGAGCACAGGCATTGATGAGCAACACCAAAGAACTGAATGGGATGAAATCCCATAAGGTGAAAGGCAAAGACAAGAATGTCCACCAAATGAACATTGGGTAATTGCCGATTTGTGGATCTCAAGAACAGACAGACAAGTGTTTTCTGTTATTAAAAAAAACATACTCTCCTTGTTGTGTCCATAGGAGTCATATGCTTCTTCAGAAAAGCAGTCCATAAATGACATGGAACGAAAAAGAGATAACAGATCCCTGTCACACACCCAAAAATCTTCTGAAAACCACGAGAACGATGACTATAAAGAAAACATTCAAGTCCCCACCTCCTCTCACCAACAGGTTTCAGACGGAAGACCAACCCCACCCACCACCCACCCACCCACCCCACTCCACTGAACAAAAGCAAAGCCGCCCCCCCCCCCCCCCCCCCCAAAAAAAAAACTGAACTGAAAAATTCCTATGTACATAGAGCTTTGTGAGTGTATTTTTTTACATCTCTCTCACTATGTGGCCTCCTCCTCCTCCTCATATGGATGTACCCCGATCGGGGTCGTTGCCGTAGCTGAAGTTGGGCTGGGGAGTGGGCTGGTAGGGTATGGAGGACATTGTCTTGATGGGACTGCGGAAGAAGCCACCGTTGGGGGCTCTCTGCCTGAAGGTTCCCCCAGTCCGGTGGTCCTGCACGGGACCGAAGGCGAAGCCCTGTTGGGCCTTGGTGGACAGGCTGCGGCTGAGGGTCTGGATCTGCTCGGGGATGAAGGTGGTGGTGGTGATGTGCGTGTTGCGGAAGTCGCTGATCTGTTCCAGGGCCTGCCGTGCAGCCGGCATAGAGTCCATGTCCAGGGGCGTCAGGTCAATAGAGGAGGTGGAGAACTGCTTGTGGGGGCTGTCGTCCTCCGCGCACAGGCTGTTAACCCGGCGGTGAAGGTGCTCCAGGTCAATCTCCTTATCGTCCTGCGTGGGGGCGAGGGGGAAGGGGGTGGGGGGTCAGAGAAAAAGAGAGAGAGGAGGCGGAGGACAGGGTCAAAGGAGAGTGAGGATAAATGTGGAGGAGGGGGAAGAGTAGGAGGATGGGGGAAGAGGAGGAGGATGGGGAAGACACAGTGGAGTGAACAAACGGTGAGGTGAGAGAAGAGGGGAGAGTGCATGGCCAAAGAAAAAAGGAGTGTCAAGGAGGATGGTATGGTTGTGTAATGAGGATGGTATGGTTGTGTAATGAGGATGGTTTGGTTGTGTAATGAGGATGGTTTGGTTGTGTAATGAGGATGGTATGGTTGTGTAATGAGGATGGTATGGTTGTTTAATGAGGATAGTATGGTTGTGTAATGAGGATGGTATGGTTGTGTAATGAGGATGGTATGGTTGTGTAATGAGGATGGTATGGTTGTGTAATGAGGATGGTTTGGTTGTGTAATGAGGATGGTATGGTTGTGTAATGAGGATGGTATGGTTGTGTAATGAAGATGGTTTGGTTGTGTAATGAGGATGGTATGGTTGTTTAATGAGGATAGTGTGGTTGTGTAATGAGGATGGTATCGTTGTGTAATGAGGATGGTATGGTTGCGTAATGAGGATGGTTTGGTTGTGTAATGAGGATGGTATGGTTGAATAATGAGGATGGTATGGTTGTTTAATGAGGATAGTATTGTTGTGTAATGAGGATGGTATGGTTGTGTAATGAGGATAGTATGGTTGTGTAATGAGGATGGTTTGGTTGTGTAATGAGGATGGTATGGTTGTGTAATGAGGATGGTATGGTTGTGTAATGAAGATGGTTTGGTTGTGTAATGAGGATGGTATGGTTGTTTAATGAGGATAGTGTGGTTGTGTAATGAGGATGGTATCGTTGTGTAATGAGGATGGTATGGTTGCGTAATGAGGATGGTTCGGTTGTGTAATGAGGATGGTATGGTTGTTTAATGAGGATAGTATTGTTGTGTAATGAGGATGGTATGGTTGTGTAATGAGGATAGTATGGTTGTGTAATGAGGATGGTATGGTTGAATAATGACGATGGTATGGTTGTTTAACGAGGATAGTATGGTTGTGTAATGAGGATGGTATGGTTGAATAATGAGGATGGTATGGTTGTTTAATGAGGATAGTATGGTTGTGTAATGAGGATGGTATGGTTGTGTAATGAGGATGGTATGGTTGTGTAATGAGGATGGTATGGTTTTATAAGGAGGATGGTATGGTTGTTTAATGAGGATAGTATGGTTGTGTAATGAGGATGGTATGGTTTTATAAGGAGGATGGTATGGTTTTATAATGAGGATAGTATGGTTGTGTAATGAGGATGGTATGGTTTTATAATCAGAACGGTATGGTTGTATAATCAGAACGGTATGGTTGTGTAATGAGGATGGTATGGTTGTAGAATCAGAACGGTATGGTTGTGTAATGAGGATGGTATGGTTGTATAATCAGAACGGTATGGTTGTATAATGAGGATGGTATGGTTGTAGAATCAGAACGGTATGGTTGTATAATGAGGATGGTATGGTTGTATAATCAGAACGGTATGGTTGTGTAATGAGGATGGTATGGTTGTATAATCAGAACGGTATGGTTGTATAATGAGGATGGTATGGTTGTATAATGAGGATGGTAGGTTGTATAATGAGGATGGTAGGTTGTATAATGAGGATGGTATGGTTGTATAATGAGGATGGTAGGTTGTATAATGAGGATGGTATGGTTGTATCTGATTAATAGTTCAAGTGCAAGGTAGCTAGCTACATTTATTCAATGATCTGTTTTGTGAATCGAGTGAAATTTTTTAGAGGGGAAAGGGGTTTACCCATTTTCCCCAGATATTTATATTGAACAAAAAATGTATTTGTCAAAAGATTGTTGATACAAACATATAAATAGCATTACTACATCCAAATAAAATGATTGGTCAACATCTTTGGGGTGGTCACACTTAGAGATGGGTGGCTCAGCTTGTGCTGAGAGGAAAGTGGCTCAGCTTGTGAGATGATTGTGTCCATTGTGGGGGTACAGGGATTGGGGTACTGTGGGGTGGAGGTGGGGAACACACATCCTTCCTCTATTTTGAGAGAGGGCATCCTTGGTGAGGGGTACAGACAGAGTCAACAACTGACCATGTGGCGTGGAGGGGGGTCTTGCCCCGGCTGCGATTCGGGGGGCAGAAGGGACCACAGTTACCCTCCTCGTCTTAGAGAGGGAGGGGGCAGAAAGAAGTGCTGTTTGCGGGGACCTAGTCACACCACAAACCCGGGAGGGAGGGAGGGGGGGGGGGGGGGGGGGGGGGGGGGTGGAGGAAGGAGGGAGGGTTTGAACGTATAGGAACGAGGAGGGGATGTTGAGAGAGAACAGTCATTGTTGACTGTGAGAGTCAGGTTACCTTACAGGTAACTTCCGTACGGCGAGAGAAACAGCCTGCTTTTGGATCAACTGAAGAGGGTTCTGTGTAGCAACACAAAGCTAAATATAAAACAGAGTTAATACATGTAAGTAGTCTAAGAGATGAACCTCTGTTTCAATCAGACCGATGTGAAGGTCTCATTTAGGGGAGAATTTGTTCATGTTTGAGTGGCTACACCTTCAGTCATTTGAATTGGACTGTACAGATCCCACACCGTGTTCTTTAGCCAAACACGCATGGCATACACCTGTTAACCTGTTACACGCCCTCTAGTGGAGGGAAGGCATCATAGCTCATTACATGACTGCACACTAAACCAGATTCTGCCCTGGTCAGAAAGAGTATGGTAAAAGCCCTCTAGTGAAAGGAAGGCATCGTAATTCATTTATCGACAGGCGGTGCCCGTGACTAGAAAATGTCATCAATGCCAAAGTGTTGTTGTTATCATAAAGCATTAAATATGACAATCTGAGTTGTTTTCGACAACTGAATGTTTCGGGATTTCCCTAACAAGACTCTCCATATTGTACTTAAAGGCCCCGTCATGGGTATAACCTGGAGGTGGCAGGAGGGGCAGTGAACGTGGTCATTCTCATTTTGGGGGTGAGTTGGGAGGGGTCATTATTGGGTTCGAA